>NW_007727594.1:208540-216806 GCF_000696425.1 Galeopterus variegatus | reverse complement strand
CAATGAATTTTGGTTAAAAAAACACGTATTATTGAAATTTCCCTTTTAAGAAAGTATTTGACATTAAAAATTTTAAAAAATTATGTTCATTTTTTTTGAAACTGGAAAGAGATATCCTCATTAAGCAGAGGCAGAAAGCATAACAAATGATGTGTAGTTAGAGGAAAGCAGAATTTTTAATACACATTATAAGCTTGGTTGTGTTGATAAGATTTGCCAGCAATATTGAAGGTGCTCTCTGTAAAAGGAGGGAAACTGAGGGAAGAATTATATAACAAAAGCAATTAGAACTAAATGATTCTGAAAGTTTTCAGCCTCCAAATAGCAAAAGATGCTGAAATTACAACAGTGTGGTTTCGAGAAAAAGTTGAGTTCTGTTTGTGCAACCTTTTTCCTAAAATCTTAGAAATACCAAGAGGTCAAAGTATTCAGTCACAAAAAGGGCTCATTCAAGAGATCAAAACTCTTCCTCAAAAATCCCCTTAATCAAACCAGAGGGCCTATAGGAGTATNAAGAGATCAAAACTCTTCCTCAAAAATCCCCTTAATCAAACCAGAGGGCCTATAGGAGTATGAAGGATATTATTTCACAGCCATCTCAGAAGGAGCCAAAGATAGAGAAGGGATTATCGCAAAAAGATCTTTGAATGTAGCTTTTATCTTATTAAAGGTTTTCAAAGGGAAAGAGAGGGTAAAAAAGGTAAAAAAGCTATAACATCCCCAATTGGCTGATCAATAAGAAGGCTGATAAAATTGAGTTTCAAATGTTCTATCTTCATGAACAATGAAAGGGTTACTAAGAGGGTAGACCAGGAGCCCAGAAAATGAAGCCAAGAGCCATGAAGCATTATTCCTAGGTCTTGAAACATAATTTTAAAACTGCCATTTTTCTAAATGAATTTTAGAACCACTTTGGACATGAGTCTGTTTTATCTTCCATCCTTCCCCTTGTAAACTGAAATGGCTGTAGCTTCAAATGTACGACTGTGCCAGTGCTGCATGTTAAAAGTGTTGAAGACAGATAACTTGTCTCTTTAACTTTACAGGTCCATAGATGGAGAAGAACTGTGCCCCAGCAGTGGTGCTTAATGAATTTAGATGGCTTATGTGGTGAGATTTTTGGAATTTGAACTGATGATTTAGATGAGATTTTGGATTTCGAAGTGATGAAGTGATGAGTTTAGATTTAGGTTAAGAGATTTTGTGTAAGAGCTGATGCTACGATGAGAGGAAACTTGAGAATATTGGGAGGGGATGGAAGTATTTTGCATTTTGGAGGTGTGGTGTCAGGCTGGATCACATATCCCTTTGCCCCTTCCTATGCAGGTCACAAGCCAAGTAGTTGGAAAAAGGTTCCGGCAGCCTTAGGCACAACAGACATGCTTTTATTTCAGATGCGAGCTCTGCTAGGTCTCCCTGCTCTGCCAACCAGCAGTTCAGAGCAGTTTCCTCTTTTTATATCAAAAGTATATAATAGTGGCAACAAGCCAAGGATCCCATAAGTGCACAGGCACAGTAATACTACTCTTATATAACCTGTTCACAGCGAATGTGCTAAAATGTGCTGAATCATGTCCTGACTCATAAAAGGGTAGAGAGCCTGACTAAATTATTTCTATTTTCCTTACCAGTGGTAATACTTGAGTATCAGAAAGTGAGCTGTGGTAGGTAAAATTACAAGGTGGCCTCCAAGATTTGCACCGTTTATGTGCATGCCCTAGATAAGTTCCTCCTCTTGAGTGTGGTCGAACCTGAAAACACGATGAGATCACTCCTGCGATTAGGATGCTAACCAACTGACTTCGAGCTAATCACATGTGAGCCTGTCCTAATCATGTGTGCCGTTAAAAAGCATCGGGGTCTTTCTGAAGTCAGAGAGATTGGAAGCATGAGAGGACCTATAGAGACGACCACATAGCAAGAAAGTATGGGTGGCCTTTAGGAACTGAATATGATCCATTGTCAACAGCTGGCAGGAAAACAGGGATTTAGTCACAAAGAAGTGAACTCCACCAATGTCCTGAGGTAGCTCAGAAATGAATCTTTTTCTAGGTATGATCCATTGTCAACAGCTGGCAGGAAAACAGGGATTTAGTCCTGGCGTCACAAAGAAGTGAACTCCACCAATGTCCTGAGGTAGCTCAGAAATGAATCTTTTTCTAGGCAAGCCTCCAGATGAGGACACAGCAGGCCAACATCCTGAATTTAGCCTTGTGAGACCGTGAGAGAGGACTTAGTCATTTCAGGCCTGGACTTCTGACCTATAAACTGGAGCCAATAAATCATTGATGTCTTAAGCTGCTAAATTTGTGGGAATACATTAAATAGCAATAAAATACTAGTAGAGCATAGTGTATCTTTATCTATATTTTTAGTTTTAAAGTTTTTTCCTACATATTTAAAGTATATTTAGGTAGGCCATGGCATACAGTTGGTTCCTTTTAATTCCAATATTATAATTTTTCCCTTTTGATAGGGTGTTTAAATCATTAAAATTTAATTTGATTATTATATATTTACTTTGTTATATCATCTTACTAATTTGCTTTCTATTTTTTCCTATCTGTTTTTTCTTCCCTTTTTTACTACTATTCTGCCTTTTTGGGGGTACTCAAATACTTTTTATAACCAGCTCCTTTGTAGGCTTACCAAGTATAATTTTTTCTCTTGTTATCTATTGACTGGTTTGTGTTTATGGTATACATCTTCAACTCACCATAGTCTACCCTGCAAGTGATATTGTATCATTTCCCGTATAGTGTAAGGGCTTTACAATGGTTTATTCCATGTGCTTCATTCCAGCCTTTAGGCTATTTTTCATGCATTTTTCTTTTGTACTTATTCTAAAACTGATTACACTGTTGTTCTGAGCAATTTGATTATAACGAAACTAGTTTAGTGTTTTTTTTTTTGTTTCTTGAGCTTTGAATTTATTGATGTTTTTAGTTTTATGTGTTTGCATTAAATTTGGAAAGTTTGGGATCATTTCTGTTCAAATACATTTTTAAGTCAGAGATAAATGTATTTCTCTTGTGCATGTCAAAACAACAATTATTCACTATTTGGAGATTCAAAATTCACATCATGGAAGTTATGTGGAACCATTTTTTATTCACTAGATTAAGCCCTAAATTGATTCAGAATAAATTATCTAACTCATTTGAGGTTAAAATAAAATATTGACATAGGTGTATGTGTGCCTTGACTGATAAATGTACAGCTCTAAGTCAAATTAGCAATTTTTATGGTAGATTAAAAAATAAATTTGTCATAAATTTTCTCTTCATTTCAATGTTATCTGAAATTAGATTTTAGTTGATTATCAGAGGATAAGGTTAATTGACATGAATAGAATTGTTTAAATTAATTAGACAAAAGTGGCTGAGGATGTGCTGAACCTAAAATAACCTGAGAATTACATGATGAGGCCCAATTAACAGTATCATTGAAAATATTACTCACAACAAAATGAGAATTACATGGAAAATTAATGTCCATGAGCATTTCTTCCTAAGTAGATTTCATCAAATTAGGAAACTTCCAATAATTATTTATTGTTATTATTATTTTGTATCTGGAGCCCTTTCCTGTCATTTGGGGATGACAATTACATGTATATTATTCTATTTGAGGTCATCACACAGCCCACTTATGCTTTTTTCCACATTTTGTATTCTATTTTTTGAATGGTTTCTATTCTTTTGAATAGTCTCTACTATTTTATCTTCAATTTCACTAATATTTTCCTATGCAATGTCTAATGAATAGAAAATTTTTTATCTCACTTTTTAATTTTTTATATTTTAATTTGGATCTTTATATCTTCCATGTCTCCACTCAACTTTATGTAATATTAATTTGCTAGTTTCAACATTCTGCACATATGCAATGCAGTCAAAATAATGGTTTTAGTATTGCTGTCTTCTAATTCTAACATCAATTTCAGTACTGGCTCTATTTTGATTGATTTTTTTTCCTCATCATGGGACTTACTTTTTCTGCTTCTTGCTATACCTGATAATTCTTTAAATTGTATATATTCATGGAATATGATGTAATAATTTAGGTACTTTTATACAGTGTGCAATGATCATATCAGGGTTTGCAGTGTATCCATCACCTCAAATATTTTTCACCAGTTTGAGTTGAGAACATTGAAAATACTCTAAACTACCTACTTGAAATTCCTGATAATTTTTGATGGATGTGAAGCATTGCATTTTATCTTTTTTTTGGTGCCAAATAGTTTTATTTGGGGACTCATTTAAGTTACTTGGAAACTACTTGATTCTTTCTTAGAGTACTTTTAAGATTTGCAAGGGGTTGACCACACCACCATTTAGTCCAGAGCTAATGATTTCCCATTATTGAGCCAATGCTCTGTACATCATGAAATTTTTCAGTCTGGAAAAAGGAACTATTCCTGGACCACTCTGTGTCACCAGATACTGTTACCTCTAATTCAATTCAGATGTGCTTTTTCCCCTCATTGGATAGTTTTCTCACATTTGTGCATTGCTGTATTCTTGATGGATACCATCTTAAGATCTGTGGAGATCTCTGTGCATTTTTCTCCTCCCTGGTGCTCTGTCGTATGACCTCAGGCTTCCTTCATGTCCCTCAGCTCTCAGCTCCAACTACTAAACTTTAGAAGTCCATTCATCTCCACTTGGGTTCCCTGTGTTTGCACCACAGCCTGGAAATTCTCTCAAGGCAATAAACTGGGTCAAAAATAGGACACACTTCATTCATTTGTTGTCTCTCAGGAGTAACTGTTCTTCATTTACTGATATCCAGTGTCTGGAAAACTACTACTATTTCATACGTTTTGTTCAGCTTTTTGATGTTTTAAGGAGGTGACTAAATTTGTTCCCTATTATTCCATATTGACTGGAGGCAAATACGTTAGCTGGGCTTTAACTGATAAATTGTCAAAACATGTAATATAATTAAAATGTATGCCATCTTTTGAGAAATTTATTTAAAATTAATTTTGGTATAATAAAACTAAATTATGCTTCAACTTTAAAATATATACTCATTTGTTGAAGTCAAAAAGCATTTTAATTTGTTTGGAAATTTTAAGATGATTATTTCTTTCCTCAAAATATAAACAAGGGGTCTTCAAAAAATTCTTGGAAAGATTTGCATTATCTTTTAATTCCATTTTTCCACAAACTTATTGAACTACCTTCATATCTGTGCTTAAATAATTTTAAGATAAATAACCCTCTCTTTTAGAATTTTTTTTACAAAAACGAATCTGATATTTCTTCTGTTACACAGATATATGAGATAATAATAATGGAGAATTTTATAAAACTATTTTGCAAATGTGTTACACTCAAATTTCACTGTTCACTTGAACATTAGCAAATGCACCTATGTGTAAGTATTAAATGACTAAAAGCCCTGATATAACTTTTTGTACAAAATCCATTTTATCCAAAACTTTAAGCTCAAATTTAAAAATTGTAAATTATGAATTTAAATATTATAAATAATTTTTGCTATTTATTTTATAAAAATATAAATCTATATAAAATATATATGTGATATGTGTGCACGTGTGTGTGTGTGGACATAGTCTTAATACAACACATCTTTATATTTTAAACTGTGCCTTGCCTTTTATTCCCTGAATCTTGCATTAATATTAAATATTTGTTTAATTCCCAAGATAATTTTTATGTGCTCAAAGAAGAATTATACTACCTGATCTTTTGGAAGTAATTTTACCAATTAAATTAATTTGGCTTTGTCATAAACATTTCTAATATTGAGCTTCAGAAATCCCATGACAGAATATGTCCACTTATATAGCATTTGGCAAGTTCCAATTTCCATTTGTTCTTGTTTCCCTTTTGAGACACATCTAGGAAATGAGCTTTTCACTTTGAATGAAACAGACTGGTTTTTTAGTTGTATTTCTATTATGTTAATGAAGACTTTCATTAGGATACCCCTAGGGACTAAATGTGGCAATTAGTAGTAACAGTGTGGGACTGTGTGTGTGTGTGTGTGTGTGTGTGTGTGTGTGTGATATATTTGTAATCTTTAATGCTATTTGCTTCACTAAAAATGACAGCACCCAGGGACCTCAAACTTCTTATTTTGAAATATTTTAACAATGCATTTTCTGAAACGGACAGCCGACTTTTCCAATAATGTACCTATTGTTCTCTTAAAAAAGCAATGGTGTACTCACATAAATTGAACTGAAAATGTTTAAGTTCTTTCTTGGAATAAGGAAATATCTTCCCCCAAATTATAATAAAACACTTTATTTTGAAATGAAAGTAATTCAGCAACTGATATTCTTTAGAGTCAGGCCAATATTTATTTGACATGTGATATGCTAGATATTTTGAAAAAAGTAATACAGGTCTTAATTTAACTGGGGATATAGATATGCCACCATCAATGATCAGTTGTACTGAAATATCACCCATCTATGAAGAAACCTGAAGCATAGTGGGCAAAGTTCAATACATTTCAGATATGAAAGTGAATATGAAGTAGTGAGGGGAAGAGTAAAAGTTAGAAGACACAGAAAGAATATTGTTTTGTATCACTAAATGAAAAGCCAAATGTGCAATTTGAGATTTATGACATAACCTAAAGACAGAAAAACATTTGCACACCTGAACATAAATTTTTTCTTCAACTATGTGAAGCAATGGAAAAGAAAGCTGAAGAAAGATTTGTACAAAATTTACTTTAAACCCTAAGGGGACCGATGGTCATAATAACTTTTTAATAATTCTATAAAAGGTACAATTGAGGTGAAAGACAGGCCAAGAGAATATATCACATATTCTATCTCTGACTGAGTGATTTGTGTTTCTGCCCACAAATACTTATGAGAGGTTATAAATATACATCCATTTAGTAAAGAAGGAAGTGGTTATTCAGGGAGCAAATCTATGACTAAGTCTTGTTTGAAAAAACTTTCTGTGATAAAATGTACTGACAGTAGCTTTAAAAATACAAAAGAGATGACTGCTATCACTTGGTTAACTTTCCATTATTACTGCTGTTTTGATAGATAGACTATTTTGAGCTATGAAATATAAATTTTATGTCAAGCAAAGTAATGTCTGTTGAGAATAACCTAGCCATATTTTGAAAACTGTTGCTATAGCATGGGCAATGAAATGCTTAGCTATAGTAACTCCATTAAATGACATAACCAAGGCACCTCAGCAGAGTACAGGTAGGGGCATTGCCACCTTCATAGCATGACAACATTTTTCTTTTCATGTAAGGGAATTTATGGACAGAGACAGAAAATAAGGGAAATTGGAACAAACTAAACTTGTGTCCTCCAGACTGCTTAACAGGGGGGAAAGTATAGGGATTTTGTTTGTTTTGTTTTCAGCTTTGACATTAACTACATAGATGAAGAGTGAAAAACTATTACAGATACACTGTGGTTCTCCACTTTAGCTTCATTTCAAAGTTCTGTGTTCTGAATACAATAGACAACAAGCCATATACATAAAAACCATAGTGGAGGGACTCTTTGTCTTAGCATAAAAACACTGTAAGAATGTTGGGAGCTAGATTATTCCTAACAGTGATATACTATTAAAAATAATAAGAGCTAATTCTTCTATTGCTACAGTTTACAGTAACATAGATAATTGGATTTAAACAAAAAGTTTTAATAAACATACATAATAGTTTCTATACACTATGTGTTTTATATATTAAAAATAGGGTTCAATACATGTCGGGCCTCCCTGAGCCAGAGGCCGACAAAACCGAGCAGGAAGAGACCCCGGTCCAGCCGGGGGTCGCTTGTGGGGCTGAGCGGGATGATGAGTGTCGCTGGCACCGCCCTTCACCCCCAGGACCTTCCTCCCCGGGGGCCGAGAAAGAACACCACCGAGCCAGGAGAGTGGTCAAAGCCGGAACTCCGTTTATTTGCAGGGCGGCACAGCTTATATAGGGAAAAAGGGCAGGGCGGGTTTTGATATGAGAGATCAAGCAAAGAGCCAATAAGAAGGGCTTAAAAGGATAGGGTGAGGTGGTGGGGAGGCTTTACGCGAATACGGAACTAAAGTTGCTGAATCACTGGGACCCGGAAGAGCGAGGCTGGCAGCTACGTGCCGTTGAGCGCTAGTGAAATGGTGGCCGCGGAGCGCATGAAATGGCGCCCGTGCGCGTCAGGGCGCATGCGCGCAAAGTTATGCCCAACAATTAACTTTTTCTCCAGAGTTCTCTACCTTGTCCCTTGCTGTTAGTGCTTACATCTGAATGT
>NW_007727594.1:194967-207762 GCF_000696425.1 Galeopterus variegatus | reverse complement strand
AGGAATAAAGCTGTAATTTGTGAAGAAGAGCAGTCACTCATTTCAGCCAGCAGAAGATGTTGTTTGTTATTTTGTGGGTTGCCCAGTGACCATGGTTTTGTCTTCTCTTAGACAAAATTAGGAAGGTGTCCTTTTGTCCCACTTCATGATGGTTTCAGAGTAATCTTTTCTTATGTTGGTGTCCTGTGCGATTGTTTATGTCTAACAAGAACAGCATGACCCACCTGTTTCCTAGCCAGGCCAGCTTCGAACCACACTGATGTCTAGCTGTAAGTGCAGACCAGCTCCCAGAGGTCAAACTATAAAATAATCAAGTCTTACCTTTAAAGTGTGAAAAAACAAAAACTTGGTATCCAGTATTCCAAACCCAGTGGAAGTATGTTTCAAAGTTAAAGCAGTCAGGATATTTTCAGACATACAAACTTGGGAGAATTGTCTCTGGTGGATCTACCCTGAGATAAATTAAAAAGAGCATCCTTCAGGCAGGAGAAAAAATGATTTAAAATGGCTGATTAAGTGTTAAAAAAAAGAAATGTAATGTAAAAAATAAATCTATGGATAAATCTCAATAAATATTGACTACATATAGTTATATATATTTAAAACAGTATGGCAGAAATAAAGGTAATACAATTAAAATGTTTTAGGATTCTTTAATTATCTGGAAAGAGGAAAAAGTACTAAGTTGTATTAGACTAAAAAAAGTTAGGATGCATGCAATAATGTCTATTGAAATAAAAAATAGTAAGAGTCTAATTAGCAAACTAAAAAAGTTGAAAAATGAATGATAAAAAATTACTGATTAGGAGGAATAAGTTCAAGAGACCTGTTGTACTACATGGTAACTATAGTTAATGTAAAAAAAAAAAAAAAAAAAAAAAAAAAAAAAAAAATAAAAAAAAAAAAAAAAAAAAAAAAGTAGAGACAAAGTAGCATAGAAAAGTACTTTGCTTTGCCCATGCTTTGCCTTTCCCAGCACGTCAAATAATAAAATTTGTTATGCCTTTTCTTTAAAAAAGTAAAGAGAAACCAGTATACCATGAATAGCAAGTTGATATTAATAATGGTATTAAACATAAATGTACTACATGTTCTAATTAAAAGGCAAAGATACTGGGGTCCTGAGACGGGGTCATTGGCCTTAAGCCATGTGCCTACCCACAACCAGGCAAGCAACTAAGCCAGCCTCCTGGGGTCCTGAGAAGGGAGCCGAGGACCAGCCAGCTCCCCACCTGCCACATCTTAGAATTTTCTTATTGCCACGTGTGTTTCTTTGGGGTTAGTGTCTTATGCTCATGTCCTTCAGCAAATTTCTGCTTAGATTTTTCTAATTCATTTTTAAGAGTTTTTTTTTGCGTTGATATTAATCTTTGAATTAATTAAATTAATTGAATTAATTAAATTTCCTTATCAATTGACTTTAAATTTAATTTGTGGTGTTTTCATTCAAAAATATTTTTAAAAATAGAATAAAATAAAAAGCTAGACACAAAATAATAAAAAAAGGCAAAGATATATGCACAAATCAAATAATTTCTTGTGCTGCTTTAAAAATAAGGATGTTGTATGTAAGAATATAAAAAAGGGTATACATGAATCGGTAACCTAAGGAAATTGGTGTTATCATACTAATATGAGATAAAATATTCTTGAAGCCAGAAGCATGACTAGAGCTAAAGAAGGACATTTCATAATGATGAATCAATCCACTGTGGAAACAGAATAATTTTATACTAGTTTTCACATAATATAGCCTCAAAATGTATCTATGATATTTTAAAGGAATTAAAAGTAGCTAACAAAATAGTATGAAAAGCAGGTTAAAAAAAATCAGTAAGGACACAGAAAATCAGATTGTCATTAAGTAATGTAACCAAGATAATATAAACAGGGCATGTATGACTGCAGCATACACAGACTTGTCAACAGAGCCCTTAATAAACTTTTATGCTGAACAGCAGACTATAAAATGAACTTCAATAATGCTAAAGAATTGAAATCATAATGAGTATGCTCTTTTACCAGTGTAGAATTAAGCCTGAAATTAAGTACAAGCAATAGTTTAAAAAATCACCCAAATGTTTACTAATTAGCAATGCATTTAAACATAAAATGTGTATCAAAGATGGAATCATAAAGGAAGTTAGGACATATTCAACCAAAGCATACAAGCAAAAAAACAGATACCTGCAGATATGAGATTCACTTAAAGCATTGTGTAGAAGAACATTTATAGACATTAATGCATCTATTACAAATGAAGAAAGGTTGAAAATCAGTGACTGAAGCATTTTGCTCAACGTTAAAGGAAGCAATTTTAAATAAAAAATAATAATAATAAAATAGAAAAATATATAGTAGAAATAATTGAGTCAAAAGTCCATCCTTTGAAAAGATCAATAAATACTCTTAAAAATATTGATAGCACAGATCAATAAAACCAAAAATATACAAACACCACCCATCTCCCAAAGAAAGTACGAAACAGGCATAACTTACCAGTGCAATGCCAGTAATAAAAAGAAAAAGAGGACATCACTATAGAATATATGATCATCAAAAGAGTAATAAGAGGATAATATGAACACATTTATGCTAAAAATAATTGAAATAAGAGAGAGAGATACAAAAAACCCTAAACAAAATAATAGGATGAATCCTAATTTGAAAAAGTAATTCAGTGACAGAAACAATAAAATACTACATCATGATCAAGCTGAGATTACTCCAGAAATGCAGGAAGAATTTAACATTCATGTAGCAATTATTATAATATGCCATGTTAGCAGAAGTAAAAAATAGGAAAGAAGCTAATACAAATAGGAATTGCATTATATTTTTAATAAAGGAAGAAAAAAATCCACTTTATGAAATTCATCATATTATCACCATAAAACTTCTTATCCACCTAATCATAGAAGAAAACTCCCTATCAAAGAGACTAATGTTAGAGGTACCGTCCAGGGGCCCAGCAGTAGGCCTAAACCCACCCCGTCCTCTTATCAGGTTCTTGACAACGCCATAGGAAAGAATTCAAGAGCAAATCATAGTAGAAAGCGAGAAGAGGTTTAATACAACAAATAACAGATACAGATTTCACAGAGAGAGTGTAGCATAGCACCAGAGACTGAGCAGGGCCCACACCAAGTTTAACACAAAAGCAAGAAATACATACTTAAAGTTCAGTACAGAATGAAGGCTGGCTCAAGAGAATGAGCAGCTGCTTGCTGAAAGTTAGATACAGAAAGAAAGAAATACACACTCCATAGGCAGAGTGCAGGCGGGCTCCAGGACAGTGACTAACAGCCCCGCCTTCTCCTAAAATTCAGCTTTTATAGTTTCTCTATCTAATAAATATTCAATACTCCCAGTTATGTAACATTAGTCTTGCATATGCTCAGTTGGTCTCTTCTTGGGACACGTTCATTGGTCAAATCCTAGCACATGCACCAGACATATTCAATAATATTCTGTGCTCTCTAGCACCTCTAGTGGAAGGTCATTCAACCACCAGAGTTGTATAAACCTCTACTGAGCACGCGCAGACAGGAAATTTGCATAAGCCAGCAGCTTGTCGTCTCATTTTCCCTCAAGGTTGGTGCTGAAAATAGGTCTAACTAGCAACAGTAACATTCAACCTCTCTAGCACCTCTAGTGGAAGGTCATTCAACCACCAGAGTTGTATAAACCTCTACTGAGCATGCGCAGACAGGAAATTTGCATAAGCCAGCAGCTTGTCGGCTCATTTTCCCTCAAGGTTGGTGCTGAAAATAGGTCTAACTAGCAACAGTAATATTCAACTAGGGGAGGACCCAGAGGAGGGTCCTGAGACCTTGGAAAGTGGCTGAAACCCAGAGTTATGTCTTGAAACCCTAGTGCAGGGAAACTGAGCACATTCTGTATCAAGACCAACAAAAATCCTACAGTAAACAGATTAGATGGTGACAATTTAAAGCTTTCCTTGTGAGATCAAAAATGACACACTGATATCCATTATCACCACTTCTATTCTTATATTTAATATTGTACTGAAGACCACAGCCAGTGTAAATAAATAAATAAATAATAAATAAAATAGCAAATAGAAATAAATAAATAGTATTATTTACAACAGATATAAATGTAAAATAGGAAACTGGAAAAAAAAAAGCCAGAGATAAACTATTTGAAATTTAGAAAATCTACTAGATACAAGTAAACATACGAAAATCAATATTTCTAAATACCAACACTAGTTAACAAAGAAAACATAAAACTGATATTTCTAGTAGCCTCAAAACATCCTGTTCCTAAGAATAAGTTGAATGAAAGACCTATAAAACCTCTATACTAAAATAATGGAGTAAAATTAAAGAGCCCAATTATTGGAAGAATATACTATGTTCATTGTTGAAAGACAGTATTTAAAGGACTCTATTGTACCCATGTTGAACTACAGATCCCATGAAATCCCTATCAACATTCCAGCACCTTTGTGGGTATGGAAATTAACAAGATGCTTTATATGGAAATACAAGGTGTCAAGAATAGCTAAGTCTTAAAGAAGGACCAGTATGGAGAACTTCCACTAACAGACATCAAGACTTATTAGAAAGATCAATAATTATGACCATATAGCAGTATAACGGTAAACAAACCACTAAAATTGAATAAAGTGCCCCCAAACAGAACCTCACATGTACAAACTCTTTTTCTACCAAGCTTAACTTTCAGCAATGAATGTAGCACCAAAGGACATACAGGAAATATCAGACTTTCAGTAAATATTGGTGAGTAACATGGTTACCGTATTGAGAAAACAGAAGAAAAAAAGATTTGAAGCCTGCTTCACTGTATATCCCAAAAATATTTTGATCAAATATATAATTGCAAAAGGTAAAAATTTATAAAAATTTTGGAACATAATACAGAAATATGTTAATGCCTTTGCCAAGGTTCGAGGTTAAATAACAGGACACAAAGAGCACTAAAAATAAAGGAAAATATTTATAACTTAACTACATTAAAATTAGAAATTACTGTCATCAAAAACTATCTACAGGGAAACAGAATATTTTTATAACACGTATAATAGGCAAAGGACTTGTATCCAGAACTTCCAAACACCTTCCGATATTTAAGAAACGGAAAGAAATGTGTTAGAACAAATGGGGAGACTCTGCAAAAAGTACTGCACATAAGAGGCTTCGTAAATTTCCAAAGACATAAGAAAAGGTGCACAACCTGGTCATCCGGAAAATGGAAAATAAAACAACAACGAAGTACTAACACGTACTTCAATGCAGAAAGCAAATTGCTTTTATGAAGACTGAAAACGCGAATTTTAGGTAAGGACATGAAGTAAGTGGGATTCTTATACACTGCCAATGGGAGTACAAATTTAGTGGATTTTTTTTACTACATTTAGTGAAATTGAATAAACACATCCCCAGCCATTTTCTCCCCAGCTTTCTTGAACCTATTGATTTGACTGTGATGCAGCATCTGTGTTTACTCACACTGACTCTACCCTAGAAACCTCACATGTTCTTCCTCTCATTCCTCGGCTGTTAATAATCAACTCTTGCTTGCTCCCTTGCAAACACTCTTCTAACACGTCAGGCAGTCAGGCAGTTAGCTAGATATGAACAGGCAGGGAAAGGGGAAACCGCTAAGGGCCAAATTAGCACAACGCACCCCAACTCCTCCCAGACTTACCCTCTTGCAGAGAACAAACTGAGAATATTTAACCACGATCAGCCCGCAGGGGCTTGCCAATGACTTTCCGGGTGGAGAGACATGTGCTGAAGAGAAATTTTGAGACCTCAAGTGACCTCTGCACATGCTAATGCCCATTAGACACTTATATGTATGCAATCCATAAATACAGCTCATTATAACAGACTGAATTACGGGTAAGGGCATGCACATTAGGAAAAAGATTATATAATCCCAAATGTCACTCAAGGGTGTCAATCAAGCTTACAAATGCATATGCAAAATTTGTGGAATAAAACATATATGAACTTGCATGTAAGGACCATTCATTGCTCGAGGGAATGGCCCACTTCTCCCTTGAAGTGTTCCTTCCTTCCTATTTTTCCTATACTCATTAAAGCTTTGCCATTGCTGTTATTTTGGGTTTCTCATTCTTCATTGACCCAAAAAAGATGCAAACCTAACAGGACTTTCATCCCCAGTAAAAACGTTCTTAACTAAAACTTTCAAGATATGTCTGAAGCCATAAATGATCAATTCCTTATGCTACATAAAACTAATCAGAAAGAAATCTTATTTTCATGTTAGATATTTAACAGAAAAACTGTGCTACTTAAGATAGTGAGGCAGCCTGTATGTTAGTTAAGAGAGGCATCAGACTCTGTCCCCTTGGGGGTGAAACCTTGATTCTGATATGACCTGAATGTAAAAATTATCTGAGTAGGATCTTCATTGATTCATTCAGGACAGTTTGGAGCAAACTGAGAAGAGTATGTGATCCTGTAGCAAGCAGTTTTTTCTTGATACAAGTAGTTGTAACATAAGTGTGTTCATGTTTTGAAATAGAGAGCTGCACTTTTACAATTTGTGTGCTTTTCTGTGATAAAAGCTTATTTTAAAATAAAAAAAACAATTATGTTTTCAGCATAAGGAGCTCATAGATTTTCATTAAGGGTGCTTCACTAAACTTCAGTTCTGGGGCATCTCTCTGTGCTTCAGCTAAGATTTAGAAACCTAGAAAGAGAATCTGATGGGTCGATTGCTCACAGTTTAAACCAATTCCATTTGTGGTTCCAATTTCTCATTGGGTTGAGGAAGGACTAAAATGATTGGCAGCATTAATAGAATCTTCTAACTGATATATGGTCGATCAGTTCCACAGAGTTATCTGGGATGGTAATAATATTACCAGGGAAAAATGCTAACCATGCTGGATGGATAAACAAGACATGTCCACAATCCTGAATGCTCATCAACAGATAATGGTTAATTATTTTATAACCATTCTATGTTATTATATTAAAAGAGGTACATGTGGCAAATAGTGACAAAGAAGCACACTAGAATAAGGGGAAGATGAAACATAAATCTTATGGGGATACTCACAGGCAGAAGTGTCAATGCGGTTCACAACTCTCCTATGTCCAGCTTCCTTCAGAGTGGCACATCAAATAACACTGTGGAAAGTGCTTCAAGAGAAAGATCCAACCTTCCTACCACTATATAAACTTATAGGGAAGTTGAGAGGAGGCCATGGGCCATCCACATAAGTAGCTGATTATACGATGGTACTTCAAAAAGTTTGTGGAAAATAGAATTAAAATATAATACAAATATTTCCCTGAACTTGCCAAAGTACCCTCAAATAGCAAGGATACTTTTTCCAAAAAGAGAAATGGCTGTTAATCCAGAGTTTAGGTTTCAGCTAGAGGTCTTAGTTCTTCTGTTGAGGTAATTCTGTGAGTCTACTAAGTCAGACAGGAGGAGAAAAAATTAGCCTCCAGGGACATCCAGGTTTGTCTCCCCTTGGACCTTCCTCTATCTCTTGAGGGCTTATTGGGTAAACTACCATACATTACGCTTGATGTCAGGTTGTAACAATTTCTACAACAGTGTAAGTGGAAAATCAATATATTTTCTTGCAGATCGGTCCAGTATACTAAGTACTGTAACTGACGTATCAAGTTTACCACAAGTTCCTTTTATGAGCAATTTTCTATGACACTCAACTACATTTAAGCTCTAACTTTTTCCTTATCCTAAATATATATTTTATTGTTATAAACTTCCCTTTATCCTTTCTATACTTAATTTTATTTTAATGTCTAAGTTTCCTTTTATGAGCAATTTTCTATGACACTCAACTACATTTAAGCTCTAACTTTTTCCTTATTCCTAAATATATATTTTATTGTTATAAACTTCCCTTTATCCTTTCTATACTTAATTTCATTTTAATGTCTAAGCTAAACTTCCCTTTATCCTTTCTATACTTAATTTTATTTTAATGTCTAAGTGATATTATATTTATGACTGTTTTACATATTGCATAATATCTCTATCTCATATGCTGCCCTAAAAAGTAGAAAGATTTTTCCTTTTCTCAAATAGCTTGAGCTTTTGCCCCAAAAGTGTGATAATTATTTCTAAACTATTTTCCAGTTTTTTGACCCTTTAAAAACACTTTTCATGATCAAGTTACATAACTTTGTATTAACATCATTGATGTAATTAAAATATAAACTCCCTTACATTTGAAAATTTTGTGTTGTTTACAACATTATGGGGTCCTATAAGCAATAAGAAAAGTGACATTTAAAAATATTTTATTTCAATTCACCTGCATTTTAATTTGGGGATACCATTCAGAATTTCTGCCACAGCCAAATATAATAATAATAATAATAATAATAACAACAACAACAACAACAATAGCAATATTAATTATAACTATAATAATAAACAACAATATTTTATTGATATTTACTTTTTTAGACCCTATTCTAAGGGTNGCTTGAGCTTTTGCCCCAAAAGTGTGATAATTATTTCTAAACTATTTTCCAGTTTTTTGACACTTTAAAAACATTTTTCATGATCAAGTTACATAACTTTGTATTAACATCATGGATGTAATTAAAATATAAACTCCCTTACATTTGAAAATTTTGTGTTGTTTACAACATTATGGGGTCCTATAAGCAATAAGAAAAGTGACATTTAAAAATATTTTATTTCAATTCACCTGCATTTTAATTTGGGGATACCATTCAGAATTTCTGCCACAGCCAAATATAATAATAATAATAATAATAATAACAACAACAACAACAACAATAATAATATAATAACTAGCTATAATAATAAACAACAATATTTTATTGATATTTACTTTTTTAGACCCTATTCTAAGGGTTTTAGCTTAATTTCTCACTTAATCTTCAAAAGACGTAACCAAATATATTATTATGACCATTTAACAGGTAAGTGAACTAAGAACTGCAACCCCGAGAGATTAAGTAATTTGCCCAAGTTCACTTAAATGGAACATATTAGAACCAGAATTTGACCCCAAGGGGCCTCTCCGATGCCTCTTCTCATACACACTACCTTCCTAACGATCTTAACTAGCACAGTGTTTTTGTTAACGAGGAAGAAATAAGACTTAATGAAGTATGAAAAAGATATTGAGGAGAAGGAAATGTGTGGTGACAAAGGTACAGCCAGCGTGGACAAGTCAAGATGAAACCTTGGTGGGATAAAATCAATGGATCTAATAAAATCAAAGATTAGCAGGAAGAATGACTCCAAGAAGTTTGCTGACTGTTATCTTTCTCTCCTTCAAAAACATCTTTTAAAGCAGGTCCTATATTTATGCCAACTGAAAAAAGAAAGGATAGCAGAAAAGAGAATCATTTCTAAAAATAAAAACAATGACCAAGAGGAACAGTACATTTTAGTAGGAAAAGGGTTAATAGTTAAAAAAAAAAAGAGAGAAAAGAAAAAAAGGGGGGGGGGGCGGGGAGACAAAGAAAAATGCAAACTCTCAGAGTGGAGATGCCTGACTGCCAGAAGGGAAATAGAGTCCTGGGAGACAAATAGGTGGAATATAAGGCAAAGAAAGGAAGAGAGAAGCCTGAGGGCAGAGGGAAGAGCTTACGTACCTTTGTAGAATAGAAAGAACAGGAAAGACAGAGAAATTAGTGCCTGATGTGAATCAAAAAGGGAAGCAACAGAAAAGAGAAAGTGATGTAACTGGAATTCTAAGAGATGGCAGAGAGAGAACTGATATATTTGAAGATCCAAATGAAAGCATATTTAAATACTGCAAATGAATTCATAAGTAATTTGCTTGGCAAACTTGAAAAAAAAATTACCAGTTCATTTAACTTTCTTTAGAGTGACCTACATAAGGGGATAGAATACTTTCTGGGTAATAAACAAAGGCAAGTTAATTTTAGGCAGAGAACTTCAATATGACATGTGAATGATGCTATTCAATAAGGGCTTAATTTTCAAAAATTAAGCTTCATTTTCTTAGTTTTGGAAAAGTGTACATAACATAAAATGTACCATTTTGAACATGTTTAAGAGTACAGTTCAGTGGCAATGGATACAGTCCCTTTACTGTGCAACCATCACTACCATCTATCTTCAGAACTTTGTTTTCTCCTGCAAATATAAGTCATGATGTCTAATTAAAATAAAATGTATATAATACACACACATCTATTATTTGAGGATTTTAACTCAAATCCCCAATCCTTTGTGAACTGAGCCAAGTTTGTCTACACAATTTTCTTCTTTTCCCCACATGTAACTAAATCTCCTAACATTACTTCCTCTTTTCCTTCTGCTTCTTTTTTTTTTTTTTTTTACAACAAATGTTTCCATAGGAAGAAACTGAAGTAAGGAATAGAGAGTGTTAAGGGTTAATGTGTCTCCCAAAAGATTCTTCTACTGGAACTTGATCTCCATCATAGCAGTGCTGAGAGAGTGGGGAATTCTACTATGGTAATTGAAAGGTGGGTCTTTTAAGAGGTGATTAGATTGTGAGGACTGTGCCCTCATGAAAGGATTGATCAATTGCGGAGTAATGAGCATGGTTCTGATGACTTTATAAGGAGAACAAGAGAGAAGGTGGATTCACTCTTGCTCAGCCATTCTTGCCATGTGGCATCCTTTCTTGGTGAGGAGAGTCACCAACATGAAAAAGGCATTCACCAGGTGTGTTCTTGGACCATGGACTTCCCAACCTCCCAAACTGTAAGAAATAATGTTATTTCTTTGTAAATTACCCAGTTTGACGTGTTCTACATAAGCAACAGAACATGGACTAATATAGGGAATCATCCAGAGAGAGAAAAAAGCCATTACTATTGTTATTTAAAATTAATGTTTGAAATATGAAGAGCTATGGTAAAAATTGATCCTGGGCTATAATATGAATACCTATCTTAAAAATTACTTCCATAAATCTCTGCTAACTAGAAAATTATTTGGAAGAGCTAAAAAATAGCAGTATCAGTGAGGTTGCTGAAACATTTGGCCCTATCTTAAGAACTGATCCTTTTTGGATCCTCACTTCAATAAAGCTCAATTCAGTCTGTGATTACCTAAATATACTTTCACATTTTGGACCGGATTTATCCAATGATAGCACTTAATGCTTTTGTTTTTATTACATTAAAATCTGTGAATTAATCTGTGTGAGTAGAATTGTATTGATATTTTAATCATCATAAGATCATTTGACTTGCAAAATTTTATTATTTCTTTTTTTATATGTATGCTGCTTTTATAAGACAGATTACAACATTATGAAAGAACAGTACACATAAGTAGTAAACATAATCATTATCTTGCACTGTGACTTCCACTGTAGCAAAGAATAGGTAAGAGAAGCCGTCTTACATACAACTCCTGAGAATTTGAGTGGTAGTTTTATTCTTGAATTTATAAATGTAACGGTCTGCCTTAGTTTGGCACTACCAATTATTAAAACTATATTAATAAAGCTACATTAATAAATACTTACAACACTTGGGAAATTAAGCACCATGAGAAATTATCATTTACATTAATTTTAAACATANGTGAATCAAAAAGGGAAGCAACAGAAAAGAGAAAGTGATGTAACTGGAATTCTAAGAGATGGCAGAGAGAGAACTGATATATTTGAAGATCCAAATGAAAGCATATTTAAATATTGCAAATGAATTCATAAGTAATTTGCTTGGCAAACTTGAAAAAAAAAATTACCAGTTCATTTAACTTTCTTTAGAGTGACCTACATAAGGGGATAGAATACTTTCTGGGTAATAAACAAAGGCAAATTAATTATAGACAGAGAACTTCAATATGACATGTGAATGATGCTATTCAATAAGGGCTTAATTTTCAAAAATTAAGCTTCATTTTCTTAGTTTTGGAAAAGTGTACATAACATAAAATGTACCATTTTGAACATGTTTAAGAGTACAGTTCAGTGGCAATGGATACAGTCCCTTTACTGTGCAACCATCACTACCATCTATCTTCAGAACTTTGTTTTCTCCTGCAAATATAAGTCATGATGTCTAATTAAAAAAAAAATGTATGCAATACACACACATCTATTATTTGAGGATTTTAACTCAAATCCCCAATCCTTTGTGAACTGAGCCAAGTTTGTCTATACAATTTTCTTCTTTTCCCCACATGTAACTAAATCTCCTAACATTACTTCCTCTTTTCCTTCTGCTTCTTTTTTTTTTTTTTACAACAAATGTTTCCATAGGAAGAAACTGAAGTAAGAAATAGAGAGTGTTAAGGGTTAATGTGTCTCCCAAAAGATTCTTCTACTGGAACTTGATCTCCATCATAGCAGTGCTGAGAGAGTGGGGAATTCTACTATGGTAATTGAAAGGTGGGTCTTTTAAGAGGTGATTAGATTGTGAGGACTGTGCCCTCATGAAAGGATTGATCAATTGCGGAGTAATGAGCATGGTTCTGATGACTTTATAAGGAGAACAAGAGAGAAGGTGGATTCACTCTTGCTCAGCCATTCTTGCCATGTGGCATCCTTTCTTGGTGAGGAGAGTCACCAACATGAAAAAGGCATTCACCAGGTGTGTTCTTGGACCATGGACTTCCCAACCTCCCAAACTGTAAGAAATAATGTTATTTCTTTGTAAATTACCCAGTTTGACGTGTTCTACATAAGCAACAGAACATGGACTAATATAGGGAATCATCCAGAGAGAGAAAAAAGCCATTACTATTGTTATTTAAAATTAATGTTTGAAATATGAAGAGCTATGGTAAAAATTGATCCTGGGC
>NW_007727594.1:187249-194423 GCF_000696425.1 Galeopterus variegatus | reverse complement strand
TTACAACACTTGGGAAATTAAGCACCATGAGAAATTATCATTTACATTAATTTTAAACATAAAAATATAATCATTTTCAGAACTTATACTTTGCAAAATAATGTTAATATCAAAATTAGTGCAAGTATCAAAAAGAAAGTATTCATTTCTAGCTTAGCAGGCTACAAGAAGGAATAAAAAAACATTTTTAAAGAAGATAGTATGGAAAGCCATTTTTCACTGGATTATATATAAAACTACTTATTCATGATTGTATATATAGGATCATAACAAATCATCAAAATGTGTACAGATATGTCAAATATGTGTTCTGTAATATTAAAGTCCTAAGTAAAGACAGACCTTAAATTTTATATATTTTAGGATTCTTACTAAAGTATTATACACATAAGGAGAATATGTATACACATGTATATATGAATGAATACTTCAAAATTATAAAATATCCAAACTTAATAATAAAAGCTATGAAAAATGTTATGATAAATTGTATGGATTTATTCATCCTGTGTAAAAAATGATGTATTTTATTAACTAAAAAACTTAACTATATACAAAAATAAAGTCAAATCAAACTGTAGTTAATACTGAATAAATTTTTTAAAATTATAATTTTTAGATAATTTGACACAAATTTATTTATGAGTACACTATATACACAAATATTTCAATTTTTATTTTTTTCCCACACACTTTTCAAGTGATCCCCATTGTGTAGAACATATCTAATGAGAGACCATGATGTGCGTTTGTGTGTATATGAGAGACAGAGAGAGAAAGCAATTAACAAGATTCTTTCCAATTCCTTGTATTTTTGAAGTTTGTTTTATTGAGTTGCACATCTGTTAAGACACCTGTATCCTCCAGCTGATATTCTGAATTTATAGTTCTGTAGTAAAATAATTTCTTTCTTATTTTAATGGCCATCATCATCAGTAATACTCCTGTAAGAAGATACTCCAATTTATTATTTTTCAAGATAACATATGTTCTCTGCATATTTTCAAAAAACAACTTTCTTTATTAACTTCAGCTTTTGTTTTAGCAAAAATAAAATATGATTTAAAATTCTAATCATAACACTAAAAGTCTTTTGTGGAGTACAGCTGTTCAAGTGACAACTGCATATTGATAAGTGCTTGTAATTCTTATAAAATAGGGAGAGATGATCCACAATTGAGTTACATTGCAACAAAATTACCAATAAGAAACAATAGAAAGTGAATTCTAATACTTGAAAAAATTATACACTTAACATTTCCTTTAACTATGCCAAGCTTGGCATTTTAAAAGAATAAAGAAAACAGTGGATGGGGAATTTTCTTTCTTTCCCATTATTTATTTCTTCCCAATTTTTACGTTAGTTATAAGAAAAATGCAAAATCTTAATTAAAATATTATCCATCTACTAAGTATTAAATATTTATGTAGAATATACTGACACATTCATTTTATTATTTTAGCAATCAGATATTTTTCATTATATAAATTATTTTTTTTTAATGTAAAACCAATTTATTCTGTACAATAATTGTATGTGATGAAGTCAGGTCATAATTACGTTTTTAAAAATAACATTTAGGAACTCAATCAATCACCCAGTGAAAAGACAAATAACCCAATTAAACAATGGACAAAGGAGCTGAATAGACATTTTTTCAAAGGAAGACATACAAATGGCCAAAAGGTACATGAAAAAATGCTCAACATCACTAGTCAGCAGGGAAATGCAAATTAAAAGTACACCGAGATATCACCTCACCCCCATTAGACTGGCTATAATAAAAAAGATGGAGTATAACAAATGCTGGAAAGGATGTAGAGAGAAGGGAATGCTCCTACACTGTTGGTGGGACTGTAAATTAATACAGCCACTACAGAAAACAGTATGGGGGTTTCTCAAATAACTACAGATAGATCTTCCATACAGTCCAGCAATCCCACTTCTGGGTACACACCCAAAGGAATGGAAATCATCATGTTGAAGAATGCCTGCACTCGTATGTTCATCACAGCTCTGTTTACCACAGCCAAGATGTGGAACCAACATAAATGTCCATCAATGGACGATTGGATAGGGAAACTGTGGTATATATATATACCATGGAATACTACTCTACCATAAAAAAGAATGAAATTCTCCCATTCGCAACAACATGAATGAGCTTGGAGAAACTCATGTTGAGTGAAATAAGCAAAGCACAGAGGAATAAATACTGCATGTGCTCACTCATAAGCGGGAGCTAAGAGAGAAAGAAGGAAGGAAAGAAAGACCACAGTGGTGCATTGGACTTGCAGAGAGAGAGAACAGACCTAGGGATACAAAGTGGGGTGGGGGAAATGGGGATGGGGAGGGAAGGTGAGGATTAATTGGGTGGGGGATATGGGGTATAATAGCAATTTGTGGTAATGGGCATGCTGCCAATATGGATCTTGCCATCATGTCTTGGGCATGGGTGGTGACAGTCAGCTTTGTATTACATGAATATTCATAACCAATAAAAAACAAACAAAATTGAAAGGTAAAAAGTAATTAATTAATTTTGGCATGTAATGAATAGATTTTATATTTAAATATTAGTGTCTTAGATTTGTTATATTTTAATTTTCAGTGTCATTTCCCCTGACTAATAATATTCATTACCAGAAATGTTATTAACTATTACCATCAACCAGTACTTCTGTAGTATAACCAGTATAATAGCAGTTTCAAATCAAAGTTAAAGTTAGTTTTCTATTGACTATAAGGATGTACAGTAACAGCTTAATGTTTATATTCATAACAGAAAATCAGTACAAATTAACTTATGTTATTAAATTTTCACTCTTTTAATACACGTAATCTGTGCATGATGTACATGGAGTCTTCCAATTAACACTCACATTTGACTTATCTCAGAGCTCAGTAGTTGAACTGTTTTGCTTATAACTCATTGCAGTAAATGCCTTTTGACACTAAAACAGACAATGGATTGTATGTAATAAATAAACACACAAAATCTTTCATTTATATTACTTTCCTCTATTGTCATTCTTTATTTTGTCAATCATTTCATTACACTGGTAGCTACAATCTTCTGAATACATTCCAAACATGCTTAATTCATAAGTGGTAGATGTTCCCATTAACTACATTGAATAGTTAAAGAATAAAATTGATATTTGTTAAAATTTATTATATCCTAGATTCTACATTGGATGATTTAGTCTCATAATATCAATTAATATTTAAGATAATCCAGGAAGTTATGTATCACCACACCAAGAAGCTGAGCTTCATGTGGGTTTAATAACTCGCCCAATGCCTCTTTGGCTCTCCTTGCACCATGCTGTCCAATCACAAAGGGTAATAGTGGTATTAGTACAGAGAAAACCTAAGAGAGGGGATATGGCACACAGTATTGAGATGTTATTTTGAAAGGGATAGAGACCATGAATGAGATGAAGTATGGTGTGATGAAGTACATACATTTTTAACAGAGACAATACAGTGCCTTGAGCAAGGAGACCATACTGGTTGAGTGAGAAATACATGTTTTTGACTATCATGTTTGTGGCCATAAAATAGATTTTCCCATTTTGAGCAAAGGCTTAGAACTAAGCATGAGCTTCAGGGGCAAAATTAAAAGTAATAATGGGAGCACTAATCTGCTATCATTCTTTTTATAGAGAGTTGTTAGGATTGGCTATACTATTTTGGTGTTTCTATTCAAGTATAAAAAATTTATACTGATAATAGTATAGCTATTCACCTATATACAATTACAATTACAAAGACTTTATGTCAGAAAAATATGTTTAAGAATATATGTATACATAATGTTTAGAAATATACGTAATGTTTATATACAGAATATTTACATACAGAGAATACATAGAGAGAAATATATATTGTGTATGTCTAAATATTGAAGAAAAGATTACAGCCACTCGAATATAATTGGGTTTTTTGTCTAGTTGGATGACAAATGATGTGATTTGATGTAGTCACCAAATTACCATGTAAAGCAATGGAAGACAGAGTTACCAAAATGCAGTTGTAGTACATTCTTACTGAGAGAGAATTAGAATAACAAGGATAAAAAGATTCGCCATTAAGGGAAATGATTTAATGAAAATACTTTTCAATCTAGAGTAAGATACCTAAAATTGTGTGGACACTAAAAGCATAATAAGTGAAAATGTTGCTGAAAAGTTTCTCAGATTTTGGAAAAGAATGGTTTATGGAGCATAGCAGTTTAGAGACTGATTAAATTTAAAACTAATTATCAGAGTTTTATAAAACTATAAATGTAGAATCTGAGAATTGAGATATTCCTTTCAACTCAGGTACCCCAAATATTGCCACAACTTAAAATTCTATTTACTGCTTCACAACATCATAGAACGTAAAAAAATATATATTAATAAATAAATTTTTAAAAATTTAAATAACATTCTATTTAGTTTGTTTCCCATGTACTGAGACAGTCATTGATATATATATATATAGTCACATACATAAGAATATATAAATATATACATAATACATAAGTATATGACTTATATTTGACTGAAAGTCATCTAAACCTTACAATGCAAATTTATTTCCAAAAATTCAATAAGTAATAACTAAGGAAATTAGAAACTTTCTATTGGTATAAGACTGGGGAAAAAAAAAACATTTGTACATTAAAACATAAGAAAAGTAATTTTCAGCTAAGACATTTAACTACATTCTCAAAATATTAAGAAGTTTGACTTTTTGTTTATAAGTGTGCTGAGTATGAGAAATTATCATTGTGCTGTTAACGTGAAGTATTTAGGTGACTTCTGTAGGGATGTGTAGTAGAAAAAGCTTAAAAATACTATTATTCTTGTCAGTGTTGGTTTTGACAAGTCAACGTAGATGTCCTTCCATCACTCCATGAAGTCTAGGGATTAATATGGGGCTTTGATTCCCTTCTTGTCAATCAATTTCTCATCTTTCTCTATAAATAAATTCAACTTCACTAAAAAGTAAATGTGTTATTCCAATCACTTGCCCTTTTGGGATTTTAATTATTTTTCCTGTTTTATTTCTACTAATTCTTTTCAGAGTCTTCATTGGTACCATTATTTTTGTAGTATTAATTATGTCCATAGATTGTATAGAAATAGTTTATAGTGCATATAGTTTAAAATTATTTTATACTTTCTTCTCAACACATTCTTGAAAATATTGATTTCAATACAGTTTGAACAACTCATTTCACTTTCTGGTCCGCTATTTAAAGATTCAATATTTTCTGCTCAGGTTTTTGAACATAATGTATCTTTTAAAACATCAGAAATCTGATTATTATGAACAATCATCACTCTAGAAGGCGCAGATATAGAATTATTTATTTTACTATATTCAACTCCTTAGGTTAAGTCTAAAAAATTGAAATTGAATGATTTCTTGAACTATAAAAAAATAGCTTTATTTTAACTTATAAATGATCTTTTGAATCTCACACATTTTGCATTATTAGCTATTCTGTGATAAGATGATATTTGCTGTGTTAGTTTTCTAAGTATGTGTGAACATTCTGATACCCTTTAGGCTTCTACTCTTATTTTTGTTATATTTAAGAAATATATTATTTTCATAAACAATGCTCACTCATTTCTTCTTTGATTGAACAAGTATTTATTTACCACTTATAATGTGCCGGTTGTTGTTCTCAGTATAGGAGTTTTAGCAGTAAACAAGATGAGCCTTGCTATCTTCATATTTTACCTGTGAAGTTTTTAATATTTAATTCTTGGCACATATCTTTATGGTTGGGTATTATATTACCTTTATTACTTCAAGATTAATTTAAGGTCTTTATACAAAAGTTCCTAATATATTTATTTTAACTTTTATGATTCTTTTTAAATATACTATCTTTCATGACACATCTTTTTAAAATACATGCCAAATAAACATAGTTTTAAAACCAAGCAAAGAACAATCGCTTGCACATATCTACAAAAATTAATAGCAGCACAAAAATTATGCATGGACAGCAAAACCAGCAAAATTAATGTGCTGATCTTAACCAGATTTGCAATAATGCAAATACTGCAGTTTTCATTTCACATAACCTAAAAAGATAAATTTCAAGAAAAGAGCAAATTTTTTCTTCATGAAAGTAATAGTAAGCTTAAATATTTTTGGATGCTAAAATATTTGTAACAGCACAATATTGTCAAATATGAGGACACTATTTGTCTGAGCCTTTGTATTTCCTTCAGGAACACACATTTTCCAAATATGTTTGATATAGGAAATGTATGTATATGTGTGTATGTGTGTGTGTGTGTGTGTGTGTATTTATTTATATTTATATGCCTATAAGACCTTATAGTTCACATTATTTACAAATACTACTGAACTTGTAAATAGAAACATATAGTGTTAACAATTTATTTTACAATTTAACTTTAAATTGCTTATTACTCTGGGTTTTTTTCTGATGTAATAGGAAATCTAACATTAAGCTAATTACAAATTAGAACCTAAAGTGTGACGAGTCAAACAAGATGTAAGAATATGTTAAAGAAAGCACCTCCTGGGCCGGCCCGGTGGCGCACTGCTATAGTGCGCCGCTTGGGAAGCGCGGTGGCGCTCCCGACGAGGGTTCAGATCCCACATGCAGACCGGCCGCTCGCTGGCTGAGCAAGGTGCGGGTGCAAGGCCGAGGGTTGCGATCCCGTGGCCGGTCCTGGTCCGGTATGGGCGCGACACTGAGGGTTGCGATCCGTTGCCGGTCACGAAAAAAGACAAAAAGGAAAAAAAAAAAAAAAGAAAGCACCTCCTGTATAACAAAGCAATAAATCAAATGGCTAGACTAGACTTCATGATTAGTAGGAAAAGAGGGACTGGGGTGTGCTATAAAATGCAGATTTGGCTTGAATAAAGAAGGAAGGGATGAAATTATTTCTTTTAAAATTTACAGACATAAGAGAAGAACTGTGTACTTGCTTTTATGTTTCTAGTCAGAAAAAAGTATTTTCTCACAGATCACTACATAACTTTATACATAAAGAAGGTCTTAAAACTGGTAGAAGCCAAAACAAGATTAATATTTTAAGGAAATTTTACCCAGAAGAAGTATAACAGCAATAACATGCAGCATATATGATATTAAGTTAAACACCAAGACATAAGAGCCTCTCTTCCTCT
>NW_007727594.1:185549-187016 GCF_000696425.1 Galeopterus variegatus | reverse complement strand
CTCTGAAAATAAAATTTGTGAGATAAATGATATAAAACTTGTGCTGTGAGAAGGACCTGTTCAAAAAGGAAACAAAAGGAAAGGAAAACAACATAGAATCAAATTTTAAAAAGAATAAAACTCAAAAACCTTTAAGTAAACATTGGATAAAATTAAACTTTGGTTTTAATTACACAGAAATTGGAAGCTGAAGGTAAAGATTAAGAAAGTTTCTAGCAAGCAGGTGCAGCTGAGATAGTTAAATAAATGAAGGTAATATAAGAATTTTCTGCCTAGAGTATTAGCTAAAGAAAGTAGAGATGTAGAGATTAGTTAAGATATCTCTTGATAGATTAGATAGAGAAAGAGAGAGAGAGAGAGACATAGAATGGAAAACTTATATATAGGAAATGAGGAAAATATTGTGGAGGTCCAATGATAGACAGAAGGGAATAGGTCAAAAGAACAGAACAAATTCAATCAGTGAAATTTTCTCTCTCATGAAGCTAGGTCATCTATTGCAAATGAGAGGTGTAAGAATGAGGAACTCAAATTGAGGAGAGTTATAAAGCTTTTCTGAGAGAAATTCACAATTCTGTGACTAATTCAAGCCTCTTGGGTTTTTTTTAGTTGTCTTCTGAAATATTTTCTTTTGCAAGAACATGGCAATGCCAAGAACTATTTGCAGGATCAGGATTTTTTTTTAATATTTTGGTTAAACATATGGATAAGACTTCATAAAACCTTTTTTTCTCTTTTTTTGAAGAAATGGACAAACTAAACATTTCTATTCTGGGTAAAATAGAGCAAACACACACCAACATTTCTCTCAAACTGAACGCACCTAGAAAACCTCGATAAAATATGTGGATCAACTATTTGAGACTTCTCTAACATAAATATCATTAGGCAGGTTGAGTAAAAGCACCAAAACTTAAAGTACTAAAGAAATGATAGGAATTTGACTTTTTTTTCCCTTAGGTGTTCACTTGCCCACCACCAAGAGGTGAGCACTGTGGTGCATGCAGACAGTGAGAGATCCACAAGAAACCCTGTAGTTTTGGCTTGAGGAGTGGAAAACAGAATTCCTACATTCAGAAAGAGTGAAAAAAATCTGCATTTTTTTCTCTCACTTATAGCATTCCATATCTCATGCAATCCTATACTGGGAGTAAAAGTAGCAACAAAACTAGCCAACTGCAGCAACAGAAATTCTAAGTATCAACTCTTTCCTTTCTGTTAGATGAAGCTGTTTCTCTAAGAAAGTGAGGTCAACTCCATTGCTTTTTTTTCCTCTTTGTCTTCCAGACTTACAATCATAAGTGAATGTTTATGTCTACTGAACCTAAAAGGTTAACCTCCAGCCAACCAAAAAGTACTTAGGAGATGTCAGAGAAGGGAAGCTTTGGAAATAAAGGATATTTATAAATCCCTGGACACAAAACAACCTGCCCATGAGTGGCTATGTCCCAATCAGAGCATAAAAGG
>NW_007727594.1:182694-184011 GCF_000696425.1 Galeopterus variegatus | reverse complement strand
AAAAATATCTTTCAAAAATAAAGGTAATTAAAACATTGTCTGCTAAAAGAACATTCAGAGAAATCTTAGTGAGCAGACTTGTTTTAAAGAATTGTGAAAAGAAGTTCTTCATACAGACGAGACATAACACTAGAAGGAAACTCAAACATTAAGAATAAAGTAAGAACAGAGAAGAAGAAAAAAAGTAGATATCTTAGTAAATAGATAAATATAAGACACTATTCTTTTCGTCTTGAGTATTTTATGTTTTGTGGTTGAAAATAAAAAGTATAACATTGTCTGAGGGAATTTATCATGTATGTAAATGTATTATCTAATGTATATGCAGCATAAAAGTTGGCGTGTAAAGGAATCTATATGATAGTAAGGCTTTTTCATTCCTGTTAAAATAATAAAACATGGATTCTAGGTACATCATGAAAACTCAAGTATATATATATATATATTAATGCTTTAAGGACACCATGAAAATAATGTTCAAAGAGATAGAGCCAAAATCACAATAGGCAAATTAATGTGGCGAACTAAAATATGTTTAAATAACCTCAAAAAAGGCAGGAAAGGATAGACAGAGGAAGAAAAAACTGAGGTAACATACAGAAAACAGTAATTTGACAGATTTCACCCTAATATATTAATAATAGAAATTAAACACTAAATAGCAGAATCAAACCCAACGGTATTAATGGTATAAATATTACATTAATTATAAATGCTCTAAAATACACAAAATATATATTAAATGTTAAATATGTTAAAATGTTAAATACAAATGGCCTAAACACACCAATAAGAGAGAAACTGAGAGAATGCATATTTTAAAAGTAACCCAACTGAATCCTATCTACAAGAGATTCACTTTAAATATAATAAAATAGATAGAAAACTACATAACAATATCCTTCATGAACTCAGATTAAAAGTAAAAAAGGAGAAATTTTACTATGCACACTTTCATCAAGAGAAAGTTGAAGTAACTATATTAAATCAGAGTAGATTTCATAGCAAAATAAATTACCAGAGACACAGAAGAGCATTTGACAGTAATAAAGTAAGCAACTCTCAGAGGGGATAGATATCTTAATGAACCAAATGACATAGCTTTAAAATACACGAAGAATGAAGCAAAAATTTATAGATCTAAAAAGAGAAATACAAAAATCTAGAAATATTGATAAAGATTTCAACAATTTCTCTTCTTCTTCTTTTATTCTTTTGTTCCTGATCTTAAGGGGAAATTATGAAGGCTTTCCCCATTAAATATTGAACACAATATGCATGCTGAAAATACAATTGAAAATATAAACTTAAAAATTA
>NW_007727594.1:177744-181756 GCF_000696425.1 Galeopterus variegatus | reverse complement strand
TGGAACAACTGGTCATCTGTATAGCAAAAACAAACAAACAAAAACATGTGCCTCATATCTTATTTATATATTAATTAAAAATGAATCACAAGTCTAAATGTAAAAAGTAAAATGAAATTTTAGAGAAAAAATTATCAGAGAAAATCTATATAAATTGAGTTAGGTGAAGACTTCTTAGATGCTACTGGAAAAAAAAATGGTGCACTAATGGTTCCAAAACTATGCTATCTACCTTAAGTGAATCATTGTGCTGTATATGTCTGTATTGAATCAACACACTGTATCCCACAAGCATGTACAAATAAATGTTTAAAAGATTTTAAAAAGCAAAGGACAAATTTACTCCATCAAAATTATAATAATAATAGAAACTTTTGCTCTGTGCAATACTCTGCTAAATAGTTGAAAACACAAGCTACACCCTGGGACAAAATATTTGCAAGTCATATGCCTGACAAAGGATTTGTATCCAGAATATATAGAATTCTGCATTGTTATCAAATGTCCTTTAATAAAGGAATAAAATAATCACTTAATATTAGATTATAAATTCACATAATTTGATATTTATGCTAGGCAAATAAACCTGTAGAATAATTCCAAATGGACTAATAATTCAAGTAAAAATTATTTCCAAAAAAATCTATGTTAGTATGCATTGAGATATTCCTAATAGTATCTAAAATTAAACTTTAAAGTACGACATTCAGTAAAAAACACACAAATTGTCAAATAATTTTATATATTATTTTTCTATCTTGTATAAAAATATTCCTTTCTCCTTAGTTTTCTTGAGAGATTTTTATAGATCATAGACAAAATTTAATTAATACCAGCTCATCTGTTAAATATGCATTGCTTTTGTTTGCTAGAAATTAAGAAGACATTTTCTTTCATAGAGCTCTCTTTTTTTTTTTTTTTTTCCTTTAGTCAGTCTCACAATTTGGAACTTCATGGGAAGGTTTAAAAAGTTCATGTCTGAGAAACGTTTTCATGGCTGATGCAAAAATGCTTTAAATACTTAGAAAAACTCATGTCCTTGCCCATTTAACTTTTTAAGGAGATGAACTAAAGTAATAGAAGTTCATGATTTAATAGGCATTTTGTGTAAAATGCAGAGATTTTTACTTTTATCTTTTTTGGGGGGGTAGAAGGTGAGAATGCTATGGTAGAAATTTCCTGAATGTTCAAGGTATCACAATAGTCTAAAGTATATTTTACTTTTTTTAAAATTATTTTTTTCTGGTTATTCTTTGCCAGAAGTATGATGCTTCCTTTAATAATTGCTCTTAAAAGTTTTAAGTTTTATTAACTAATATTTACAACAGAGTCTGCATCTAATGGATTTTTTTTTTTAAGATGACCAGTAAGGGGACCTTAACCCTTGACTTGGTGTTGTCAGCACCACGCTCACCCAAGTGAGCTAAATTTTTAAGATGACCAGTAAGGGGACCTTAACCCTTGACTTGGTGTTGTCAGCACCACGCTCAACCAAGTGAGCTAAACCATCCCTATACAGGGATCCAAACCCATGGCCTTGGTGTTATCAGCATGGCACTCTCCCAAGTGAGCCAAGGGCCGGCCCCCAATGGATATTTTTTAATTGCTCTTTTTCTCCCGACATTTTCAAAAAGTGTTACTCCATTTCACGACATTTGCCTTTTACATTTGTACTATTTCTCACTGTTATTAAAAGTAAAAACTCTGTACTTCTTCGCTATGTGAAAACATTGATTAAGTGTCTTGCAAATAATATATAACCAGTGGTAGATAAGGTTGCAGAATGACTAATGATATTGCTATAACATTATCTTGTTTTTACTGGCAAAAAAATGTTGACTTCACACACTCAGAGACAGATATTCAATGCTTCCTTGTTTCTTATACAATCTTGACAGTTAAAAATATTGATAGCATTGTTTTTTACATTTTTCATTTTCATTGCTTTTCCAAAGTTGCATATGAACACTTTTTATGTAAATGACCAGTAGGATGAGAAAATTAGTGTTATGTTTTGAAACAGCATATAAGACTTGGTGCTAAATTACTATTTTTAGAACAGTTTGCCATGGACTCATTCTTCTTTTTCATCAGAAGAATGCAAATCAAAACCACATTGAGATATCATCTCACCCCAGTTAGAATGGCCATTATCAAAAAGACTGAGAATAGTAAATGCTGGTGAACATGTGGGGAAAGGGGAACTCTTTTACACTGTTGGTGGGACTGTAAACTAGAACAGCCATTATGGGAAACAAGATGGAGGTTCCTCAAACAACTACAGATAGAGCTACCATATGATCCAGCAATCCCCCAAAGGAATGGAAATCATCATTTCGAAGGGATACATGCACTCCTGTGTTCATTGCAGCTCTATTTACAGTAGCCAAACTATGGAAGCAACCTAAGTGTCCATTGATGGACCACTGGGTAAAGAAAATGTGGTGTATATACATAGTGGAATACTACTCAGCCATAAAAAAAGAATGAAATTCTGCCATTTGCAGCAACATGGATCCATCTGGAGAAAATTATGTTAAGTGAAATAAGCCAGGAAAAGAAACAGAAATACTGCATGTTCTCACTCATAACTGGCTGCTAGGAAGGCAGACAGGGAGAGAGGGAAGGAGGGAAGAAGGAAGGAATGAAGGAGAGAAAGAAAGAAAAGATCACAACAATACATTGAAGTTTCAGAAGGAGAAAACAAACCTAACGGCACTAGAATTTGCGGGCGAAGGAAAGGAAGGGGTTTGGGAAGTGATAGGTCAGGCAAAGGACATAAAGAAATACCATGATTTGTAAGAATGAATATGCTAATAATAAATTAATTAATTAAAGAAAAGAAGAGTTTAACATATGTGTGTGCTTGTTTGCAAGAGAAATGTTTTTTGTTTTTTAAAAAGATGACTGGTAAGGGGATCTTAACCCTTGACTTGGCGTTATCAGCACCACACTCTCCCGAGTGAGCCATAGGCCGGCCCCAAAATAAATGCTTTTTAAGGAAAAACATGAATGTCAATTATTATAGTTATGAATTATGTATTTTTTATTAAAAGTATTTTGGCATTTACCTGTACATGTTTGTGGGGTACAGTATTTTGTTTCAATGCATGCATATACTGCACGATGATTCACTTAGGGTATTTTTAAGGCAGTTCCAAAGCTGAGATATATTGTCAATATTACATTTGTGAATCAGTATATTTACCTTTAAAAAGAAGTAAATCCTTCATTTAGAACACTACAATTATATTTGTACCTAAGACATTTATAAGGAAAGAAGAAACTTTTAATAGATTGTAACATATATTGTTTTCATGCATTACAGCCTTTACCTATTTATAGAGGTTTAAAGTTCATTGGGAAAACCATTGAATCTGTTTTCAATAAGATTAGTCTCAAGTGATTAACCTTCATTAAAACATTTTTTATTCTAGGGTTTTGTTTCTCTTATGTAGATTTTAGCTTATTTTTATTTTTAATATATTCTATTTTTATTAGGACATAATTGATGAAAATATTGTATATACTTACAGTGTACAATGTGATGTTTTAATATATGTACACACTGTAAAATGATTAAATTAAGCAGATTAACATGTCCATCACTTTACATACATATCTATTTTTGGTGGTGAGAATATTTATGATCAACTCTCAGCAGTTTTTAGGTATAAAATAGCTATCATTAGCTATTGTCACCATGCTGTACAAAAGATGTCTTATCCTATCTAACTGAACTATGCACACTTTGACCAGTATTGCCCCATCCTCCCCTACTCAACTTAATACTTAGAATTCCATATGGCTGAGATATGTTTAGAGGCAAAAACAAACAACAAAACAAACAAACAAATGAAAAAACAAGCCTATTTCCACTATTTCCAGGATCTCTGAACTCAGTTTCTCCAGTTAATTTGGTGATGGAAACATTTGGAGAAAAACATTGTCACATCTTGTGAGGCACTAAAGTCGCAAAAAACAAGTAAGACAAATTACTTTGTATAGTAAA
>NW_007727594.1:175436-177183 GCF_000696425.1 Galeopterus variegatus | reverse complement strand
TTTCCACTATTTCCAGGATCTCTGAACTCAGTTTCTCCAGTTAATTTGGTGATGGAAACATTTGGAGAAAAACATTGTCACATCTTGTGAGGCACTAAAGTCGCAAAAAACAAGTAAGACAAATTACTTTGTATAGTAAAGCTAAAAGTAAAAAATGCTAACTAGCATCTTTTGCTGATTTTTAAATTTCCCTTACAAAAACAGACTAGCTTATCCTTGCCCCTATAAATCTTAATTTCATCTTTTAAGAAGGATAATTATACTTTACACACACATATACTCACTCACACACACACAGAAAAGAATTTAAATCTGAACTTTCTAAACCTCTTCTACCTTATCTGTACAGGAATTAATTTCAGTCTCCTTTTGTCACAGAGTTGTTTGAGAAACGGATTACATAACTTACATGAAAACTGTAAACCAGAAGTACTGCAAAGCAGTACTATAATCATTTAGAACCGAGATAAACACTGCACCTCGACTGTTGGGAAAGTTATTATTAATTTTCATACTGATTAGTTCTTTTAAAAATAAGTTTCTTGGGCCGGCCCGGTGGCGCACTGGATAAGTGCGCCGCTTGGGAAGCGCGGCAGCCCTCCTGCCCGAGGGTTCAGATCCCACATACAGACCGGTTCCCGCTCACTGGCTGAGCGNAAAAAAAAAAATAAGTTTCTTGATAGCCATATTCCAATCTTGCAAACAGATGTGAAAAATTTAGTAATATAAGGTGATAAGCATATTTGATGCTTACAATATATATTAATAGTTTTTAAGAGTCCATTGTAGACCATTAAAAGATTGCTGATTTATACTGGGCAGGAACTTACAAATGTAATATATAATGTTTTCTGTAAATTCTCTAACAGGATCAAGAACACAAGATGATACCATTTAGAGAAGAACTAATAAAATTTGTAAAAAGTGTTCCATTACACTGTTTAATAATAAATCAATGACTTATGAGATATAAGACTAATAATATTAATGTTGAAACTTTTGTTACTTTTTAAGGTTTTTCTTAGTATTTTATAAAGAAGTTGCCTAAAGATTACATTAAAAGAACGTCCCAAATCACGCTCTACAACTCAGATGAAAAGAAAATAAGCAGTTTCTGCGGAGTTGAGTAGGAAAAAAAAAAATCCATTCCATGGAATAGTTCTTTAAGCACGAGTTACCAAAAATGGTAGTGTAACATAAATTTAAAATATTAAACGTAAGTTTAAAATATTTCTCTTAAAAAGCTTACGATTATATCTGAAGTGTAACACATTTTCTTTCTCTTTAAGTATTGCTCTTCTACAATTGCAAAAAGAAAGTTTAAGATTGCTACATTTCTATAATCCATTGCTGTGGTTTGAATGGGTACCCCAAAGTTCATGTATTAGAATCTTAATGCCCAATGCCACAGTGTTGAACGGTGGATCCCAATAAGAAGTGATGAGGTCATGAGGGTTCTTTCCTCATGAATGGATTAATGCCATTATTACCGGAGTGGGTTAGTCATCAAGTGTGGGTTTGTTATAAAAGTGAGTTTAGCCTCCTCTTAATTTCTTGCTTTTGCTTCCGCTTGCTCTTCCGCCTTCCATGATGGGATGACAAAGCAAGAAGACCCTCATGAGATGCCAGTGCCATGCTCCTGGACTTCCATGCCTCCAGAACCATGAGCCAAATAAATTTATGCTTATTGTAAATTACCCAGTTTGTGGTATTCTGTTACGCCACACAAAATGGACTGAGACACCTG
>NW_007727594.1:171647-174252 GCF_000696425.1 Galeopterus variegatus | reverse complement strand
AGATCTGCCCTCAGTGTAGGTGGGCACCGTCCAGCCAGCTGGGAACCATGATAGAACAAAACAGATATAAAAGGGTGATGGATCCATATTTAAATTTTAGCCATGTTACCTATTAGTTAAGACCGAAAACCCAAGGAAGTTTTAATTAATTTTTCTAAATTTCAGATTTCTCATTCATAATACCAAAATATGTGCATTCTCCCACCACTTAACTATGATTTTGGAATGTGACATACACTACACTTAGTACATGCACAACATGTACTTGCTTTTAATATTAGTCCCAACATGTCTATTTATTATTCTATTCTCTAGATGCATTAGAGATAAAACCTCTGTGTTGGTGGGAATAAAATATTTAAACATTTACTTTCAACCTATTCAGTCCCTTTGTTTCAACAAACAACTCTGCTATGGTGAACAATGACCTCTATGTCATTTAATGCAATGGATCATCACCTTATTGGATCTACCGTAGCATTCAGCACTGTTGGCACTTTCTAAATCTTGATTCTGTCCTTCCATGTCCTTCATGACACAATCATTTTTATTTTCTGTATTGTCTTGAAATTTTTTATATAATTTTATACCCACACTTAAATATCTCATGGGAACCTTAAATTGAATCTATTAAAAAATCAGCTCATTATCTTTTTTTACAAATGTGCAGATTACTTTCTCTTTACATGAATTTATTGCTCTCTCTCCAAGACCTAGATTTCATCCTTAAATGCTCCATTTCCATCACTCAATTTTTCTAGTCTATCACAATTTTGTCTTTTTTATTTCCTGAATATTTATTGAAATTTTCCACGTCTCTTCATTTCCATTACTTTCACCTAGTCCAAATAAAATATTTTAGCTGTTGTGACCAGTGCAAAAGCACTTCAGCTGTATTGCCTCCTTCTCTCTGATTTTCTTCTACTCTTTACGTGCAGACAGAAAATCTATTCATTAAAAATAATAATTCTTCTCAACCCATCTGAAACAGCATTTCATGACTTCCTATTTCTATAAACTTCAGCTGTATTGCCTCCTTCTCTCTGATTTTCTTCTACTCTTTACGTGCAGACAGAAAATCTATTCGTTAAAAATAATAATTCTTCTCAACCCATCTGAAACAGCATTTCATGACTTCCTATTTCTATAAAAGCTTCTCATCAACACCTGGAAGGCAATTTGTCCCTTCCCCCCACTCCTACACACATGTACTTTTGATTTTTATTCTTCTCTTACATCATGCTAGGTACACTTTCTAAGTTCATTTAACACTCATCTTCTTCTGCACCCCTGTACAAGTTATGTCACTTTTACCATAGTGTTTTACCACAAAGTTGTCCCTCTTCTTCTCCCAGTCCTTTCCTAAATCTTCATGATTTTGATAAAACTCACAATTTATTATGCTATATCTCTATTGTGGCATTTATTGCAGTTGAAATTTCCACTTCCATTTATTTCTATCTTTAGCATGAAGGAAATACGAACTTTCTATATTGGAGTAGAGATGATACAGAATTAGCTCAGTGAAAGAGGAAAGAAACCTTTAATTAAACCTGTGTTGAGATTTAGATAAGCTTCCAAAGAGAAGCAATTGCCAAAAGATCTTCGTGAGAAACAAACGCAGTTATTATGGATTCTATTTCATGAAGATAGGCTTAATGAAACTCTTGAAAAGCTATAAGTAAATCAAAAATTGTGCAAAATATGCAAAATGTGCCCTGTGTAGATATGAACTTTCCCCAAAGCAGCCATTATTTCCTGTCATCATACAACATAGAACCGACTGACTGTGTGGAGCAAACTAGGGATATGTAATGATTATAACTAACTGACTAGAAATCTAAATCATGATCATCTCCCTATTTTTGTTCATTTTTATCATTTATTCTTTGTCAAATTCAATGTATTCCATTAATGTCATTGATACTGATTTACACAAGACTATGACAATACTTACACAAGTATTTCTATCATGAAAGAAAATTAATTCAATTTACCTTTCATTTTTTTTCAAATTCAGCTACTAAATCTTTTCTCATGATAATTCATTCAGACAGTATAAACCTAAATTTTCTGATATTAATCTTTTCAGAGACAAAATCAAGTTAATGGTGAAAAGGACAATGCAATTATATTTGCATTTTTCTGTGTAATTCAAGTTAATATTATCCTAAATTATAGTCTTTTAAAAGACAAGTTCCTGTACTCTGAACTATAAAAATGAAAAATATAGAGTAATAAAAATTCTAATCCCTGTCAAGTACTTTGTTAATATCCAAGTCCTGTTTATCTTTTGGCTCACCTGGGCGTTCTCCAATAAGTGTCCTTACAGAATTCTTGTTCTACTGTTGTTACTATTTCAGCCAACTTTTTGTATAACTGAGTCATATAATCTTGTTTTTCCATATATGTAATGAGGTGTTTGTATTTAGTTTTGGTTAAGCATTTTTACATGTCCTGTCCCTGGTATTATTATCACCATCAAAACTAATATATTCAATATGTAATTTTATAAAAAATTGCTCCCGCTGTATTTTTTAATCCCATTGAATGCTGAGTCCCTTAAATTCTACATATTTTCTCAATTTATCAGTGTTTCCCTGTA
>NW_007727594.1:169191-171213 GCF_000696425.1 Galeopterus variegatus | reverse complement strand
TTCTTCAGAATCAAATGCACTCCAAAAGCAAATTACAAACCAATTCCTTGAATCACCACCTTATTCCCACAGTAACTTGTCCGGCTCCACGCATCATCACCACCCCCTTCCTCTCTAAAGATACGTATGTTTTCTGCTTTTCTGAAACATTTATAACCAGCTTCTACACATCCTCCCTCATCCATTATTACAACTAGAAATGGATTTAGCAATCCATTAATTTTATCCGCCTTTTCTTTTACTGTTCTAGAAAAATATTTATTCATCCTATTTTATATGAAAACTTCATTAAAGATCTGTCTACATTTGATCTCTGCACTCTCCAGTTTTAATTTTCTCATTTTGAAACTGACCTGACTGATGAACTCAGCCCTGCAGTGAATGCTATAGGGATCTGCCCCAGTTCCTCTCCAGAAGCAAAAAGTTCGTTCCCCTTGCTGCCAGGAATATTGCTTGCTGACTCCTCACAGTTGAGTGCCTTCTTGGGGCATAGCTTTCTCACAGGAAACTAACTTTACCAATGCTGAGCACCCTTCTTGTCAGAAGCATCCTACGTTCAATTGACTAATTGATGCAGCTATTCGTACTCCTAACCCCCGTGCCTCAATTTGAGACAACTGTGAAGGACGATCGCAGCTCTGAAGCTCTTTGTTTATTTGCTTGTTTTTGTGTTTTAACTGATAAATAATAATTGTATATATTGATAGGATACAATGTGATGTCTTGATACATGTAAACATCATGGAATAATCAAATCAGAGTAATTAGTATATTCATCACTTCAAATATTTACTATTTCTTTGTGGTAATAACATTTTAAGTATTCTCTTGTAGCTATCTGAAAGTATACAAAATATTAATATTAACTGTAGTAACTTTACTGTGCAAGAGAACACCAGAAGCTATTTCTCCTATCTAACCATAGCTTTGTACCTGTTGACCAAGGCACTCCTTTTTCCATTCCCTTACCTTCCCCCATGCCCACTTCTGGTAACCACAGTTTTTCTCTTCCCTTCTATGAGTTTTACTTTTCCAGTTTCCACATATAAGTGAGATCATACAGTATTTGTCTCTCTGTGCCTGGCTTATTTCATGTAACATAATGTCCTCTAGGTTCATCCCTGTTGTCACAAATAACAGAAAATTTCTGTTTTCTTATTTTTTTGTATATACACCACATTAAAAAATAAACCTCTTCATACTCTATTTGAATTGTCAATTTTTTAAATATTTCTCTCATTAGATACATCAAGTGTGTCATTCACTGTTGTGTGCACTATATCTTTGACACACTGCTTCAAATATCAAAGAAGATCAACAAATATTAGTTGAATGAATCCTATATAAATAAAAAACTTAAGTATGCATATATATATATTTATAATCCATGGAATTTCTTTTGTGTTAATTAATTCATGTCAAAAGCATATACAAAACAAGTGTTATATTCTGGTCATTGTGCTAAAACTTGAGACTACAAAGATAAATAATTTGCTTTCTTTGCCTCAAGTGGATTCTAATTTAAGGTGTAATAGTAGTTTAACACTTTGGTTTACTTTTAATTCGTGACATAATATAGAGATGCAGGCATGTCCGTGGTAAACATCACTTGAGAGAGAAGTGACATGATAATTACTTAGAAAAATAATTCTGTGTTTGCACGGGCAATCGTGGTACTAGGAGAAGAAAGTCTAGTTTTAGGGCCTGTTGTCATAATCCAGACTAGAAAAGATGATGGTAGAAATGAAGTGATGATGATGGAGATGCAGAGAACTGGGTGGATTAGACAGGAAAAAACAGAGATCAGAAAAGTAATACTTGGAGAGTGAATGGATACAGGGGTAAAGAAAAATGGGCAACAAAAATGAGTTACTGTCCTCAGCTATAGAAAAGTGCCTGGATAATTTGTGGTATTATTTGCTAGAATAAAGATCTTAGAGAAGAAATTGGTCTTTGTGTACAGTATAAATTCCATTATATCAAGATAATTTTGAGGTGCCTACATGCTATTCAATTGGTGAC
>NW_007727594.1:167596-168034 GCF_000696425.1 Galeopterus variegatus | reverse complement strand
GTGATAATTATGGACATTTTTAGTTTTTCAAGTATATTCTGTGGAGACAGAAAAACAAACACGTGCATTTTACACATTGGGTTAAATGTGGTGATAGAAATATATTTTTAAAAAGGATTTATGTGCCAATGAGAATGAGAGTGAGAGGACAGAAAGACTCTAAGGAGGGGTTGACATCGTAACAGAATCCTGACAGATAAATAATATATAAAATAATAATATCAAAAGCAACCCAAATTCATGCTGAAGGAAATGAAGTACTTCTTCATAAATATTATTGAAAAATGTACTTTTGGAGTGAAAATAATATTTTCAACTTGCAGGTTAGACTAAACATGTTTCAAATTTATTGAATTATTACATCTAAAGGTACTAAATTTTAAATAACTAAAGAAATAACATGGAGGCCGGCCCGGTGGCGCACTGGATAAGTGTGCC
>NW_007727594.1:167000-167522 GCF_000696425.1 Galeopterus variegatus | reverse complement strand
GGTACTCAAATTTTAATAGTGAATAAAATAAACATTCTCCCTGCTTAGATAGTTTTTAAATTAGCGGGAGCCCCTCCAAAAAGTAAATAAACAGTTAAGAATCCATGTGGTATAAATCCATATACTTTTGCATTAGTATTTAGTCCCATTATATAAGTATAATTAGCTACACTCTTTATTTATACAAGCAGAAAAATTCTACCCAAATTGTGATATTTCTGCAAAGATGTTACGGGAAATAACTAAAAGATCATAGAAATAGTAAACCTTGGGCCGAGCCCATGGCGCACTCAGGAGAGTGCAGCACTGGGAGAGCAGCAGAGCTCCTGCCGCGGGTTCAGATCCTATATAGGGATGGCCAGGGTGCTCACTGGGTGAGCACGGTGCGGCCAGTCTCAAAAAGGACAAAAAAAAGAAATAGTAAACCTTGAGGATTACACTGTATAAACAAGTGAACCAAGAGTAGAAGGAAAATAGAGTTGAAACAGCCGGAATGGATTTTATTACACTGGTTTTAATGCT
>NW_007727594.1:164643-166507 GCF_000696425.1 Galeopterus variegatus | reverse complement strand
AGCTCCTGCCGCGGGTTCAGATCCTATATAGGGATGGCCAGGGTGCTCACTGGGTGAGCACGGTGCGGCCAGTCTCAAAAAGGACAAAAAAAAGAAATAGTAAACCTTGAGGATTACACTGTATAAACAAGTGAACCAAAAGTAGAAGGAAAATAGAGTTGAAACAGCCGGAATGGATTTTATTACACTGGTTTTAATGCTTTAATGAGTATAATATTTAGGTTGCAACTAAGAAATGGAATTAGAAGTGTGAAAACAGAAGGTTTTATTCAGAATGTAAAATATTAAGAATTGAAAATATTTCATATGCAATAATTCTGGGAAATGTGATAACATTTAGTGTGGTCACAGGTCTGACAGGAACACTAATGTCAAGTGGAAGCAAAGATAGAAAAAATAAAGTGCTGGAGGAAACAAAATTTAATTTTTATTTTAATTAAATGTGTGTAAAACAACAAATATTACTGGCTGTATCTATCTAAGCTTAGGTGATTTAAAAATTTTCTAGCCAAGTGGTTTCTAATTTCAACTTGACCCAGAGTTAAATAAAAATCTCCTATTTTTGTGTTTTTTTCTTTTAATAACTTTATAGATATGTTACTTCAAAAAATAAGTTGTAGAACGAATTGTAAATGGTAGAAGTTAAAATTTAAAATAAAGAATTTAAGTGAAAATAGTCTATTTTCATGTAGAGCAGTCATACCTCAGTAAGTGTCTAAATTGTATTCTTCCATTTATCTACCATGAACTAATCTTATCTCTTTGCAAAGTTTAATACTTCTATTTAATTGATTGTAGAAGAAAGAAGGGGAAGTGATATTGTTAGGAATAAAAGATATTTCCTTGTCTAAATTTATTGTTTTGCTACTTTAACTATAATAGAATGTGTTATCAGAGTCTTGTAGTCTTTTTTAATAGAAAATCTTTTTTCCTTATAAAAATCCCCCTCTTATGGTGATTAAAAGTTTTTCTTACAAAATTACCTTAGTAAATAAATGTTTTAAAGTTTAATTGCACCATAAGTTATTTTTACAAAAACGTTTGAACACATAAACAGATAATTTTTTAGGGCATGGTTATCAGATGAAGAAACCTGTAACAGACCTCTATCGTTCTCACTTAGTTGAAAGCAAGATAAATAAAGTGCTATTAAATTTTTAAAATATTTTTTATATATGTAACAAAAATGTCCTTGAATGGCAATCCCTCTTAATTCAGCATATTTCAAATTTGATTTTAAATTGAATTATGCAATATGTTAAAAATAGCAACCTAAATGTGAAGAAAAAATGAATAGGGAAGCAATATAATGTAACAAGTACTACTAATCCAACTGCTGAATTTAGGAATATATTAGAACTATCGATTTATTAAATATAAGTTTAAGCAATATACAGGACATTTTTTGTGTGTTATTTCCCAAATTTTATCCTCTTGTTTCCCTTCACCTAAAGTGCAAACACCACAGGACTTTTTAAACATACACTTGCTTTCATTTATATTATTAACAAATACTTATAACCTTTCTCTATATTAATTTTCCTGTTTGGGAATATATATATATATAGTGTTATGCTTAATGAATTTTTCTATGACTTGCTTTTTCTCAAATTGGCATTATTTTTAGTTGTCATATTGTATTTCTCTGTGACTACGACTTTTAAAATCTATTCTTCAATTGATGTTCATTTGAGTTGTTTCAGGTATCTATTTTGAAGAATAATATCACAATCAACTTCTTTTGTAGTTTCCCCTGATGATAATATGATAGAATTTCCTCAGGATATATACAGTAATGACTTGCTATTCTGTGTTGCATTTTATAAATGTAGGGCCTTTTTAAAGTAATGCAATTGTTTTCCAA
>NW_007727594.1:161850-164135 GCF_000696425.1 Galeopterus variegatus | reverse complement strand
CTATTCTGTGTTGCATTTTATAAATGTAGGGCCTTTTTAAAGTAATGCAATTGTTTTCCAAAGTGTTGATACCATTCTGCATTTCCTCCAGCAGTAAGTAAAATTTATAATGGTTCCTAATCTTCAACAGCATTCGGTTTCCTCAGACTATTAAATTGCACCACTTTAGTACACAGTAAAAGGAAAAAACTTATGGTTTACTTTTGCATTTGCCTAATTATTAACAGTTTTGAACACCTGTTGTATGCTTTTTGCCATTTGTGTTTTCCCATTAATTTTATGTTTATATTTATTTTTACTTTTATTTTTATATTTAAATACAATAAGATATATTAAATATTTTTATATTATATTATATTATATATTATATCTATGTATACTATATAATATACAATATATATGCAGACATTACAATGTAATATGTGTATTATGTATACATATATAGATATAGGTATGCATACATCTATGTAATGTATGTCTTATTGGATTGCTCATCTTTCTCATATTGACATATTGATCTTTAAAGTAACTTATATTTGGAATATCCTAATTACTTGACATTTATATGAATATACATGCTCAATTATTTCTCAGTTCATGGCTTGTTTTTTCTCCTTTATGTTGTTTTTTTATGAAGCGATACTATTCATTTTGATGTACTTAAATTTTTTGGTCAATTTTTTTTATAAATTGTCTTTTGACTATTATTTTAAAAAACTTAACCACATTTAGAGTATATTTAAATTCCTATTTAAAAATAGTTTTAGAATTATAAAAAAGTTGTGAAAAAAAGTAAAGGGAGTTCACATATACCCTACAAATGGTTTCCCATATTATTGATATTATTCATTCTTATATATGTTACAATCAATGAACAAATATTGATACATTATTATTAACTAAAGGTTACACTTTATTTAGATTTCCTTTGTTTTTACTTAATTTTTTTTCCGTTTCAAAATCCTACCCAGGATACAGCAACATACTTAATAATATAGTTTAAGCTCTTCTTCACTGTGACAGAACTTCACACTTTTCTCATTTTAACGACTTTAAAAAGTTGGGGAGCAATGGCCACATATTTTGTGGAATTTCCATCAAATGAGATTTTTTCTGATTTTTCTCATAATTGATAAGGGCTATGTGTATTTGGGAAGAAGACCACAGTGGAAAAATGCTATTTTCAATATGTTATATCAAGAGTGACTATGGATAGTGATGCTAACCTTGGTAACCTGCTGAGAGACGCCCTACTGGGGTCAGAACAAATGTCAAACACTGACCTTTGAAACTATTCTTTCAAAGGAGCCACAGTTTGACTGCATTGATTTGTAGAGAAATTTATCCTCCACGACATCATTGAAAACAATTGTGCAATTAACAGGAAATTAACAGATTTTAACAGCTTGGTATAGTCCAGAAAAGGGAAGAAGGGAACCCTACACAAACTACATTCAACCCAGGGTGACTGTACCTGTATGCAAAGCTAAACCTCTCTGAGGAATGAAATCAGAAGCTTGACACTGTGAGAGGGAAACTAGACTTCATGAAAACAATCCAGCCTGTTACAGAACAAATAAAGAAAAATCACAGAGCATGAAGTGAAAGGGGACTTATAACCAGACATGCTATAATGCATTATTTAAAATATATTTAAAACATTTTAAAAATAAATAGGTTTCAACAAAAAAATCCAACAAAGAAACGGGAAAATGTGATCCAAATACTAGGAAAATAGCAGGCAACAGAAATTGCTTGTGCAAGTGGCCACATATCAAAAAAAAAAAAAAAAAGAAAAGCACTGCAAAAAGCACTGCAAAAAAAGAAAAGCACTGCATTATAAACATGTTCACAAGAGTAAAGAAAACCATGATTAAGGAAGTAAAGGAAGACATAATGACACTAACATGGAATAAAGAATATCAATAAAGAGATATAAATTATAAAAGAAAAGGACAAAATGTAAATTCTGGAGTTGAAAAGAATAATGACTAAAATTTTAAAATTTACCAGGAGGCCTCAAGAGTATATCTGAATTGGCAGAAGAAAGAATCTGGAATTTGAAAACTCACCAATAGAGATTATGCAAGTCCAAGAGCAGAGAGAAAAAAAGAGTAAAGAAAAATGATGAAAGAAATGAGGAACACTATAAAGCACACTAACATATGCATAATGAGAGCACCAAAATGAGAGGATACAGAGAAAGAAGCAGAAAAAATATTCAAGAAGAAATGTGTGGAAACTTCCCCATTTTATTAAAAATCAATAAATTACATATCTAGGAA
>NW_007727594.1:160054-161024 GCF_000696425.1 Galeopterus variegatus | reverse complement strand
TAACATATGCATAATGAGAGCACCAAAATGAGAGGATACAGAGAAAGAAGCAGAAAAAATATTCAAGAAGAAATGTGTGGAAACTTCCCCATTTTATTAAAAATCAATAAATTACATATCTAGGAATCTCAACAAACTTTATGTAGAATAAATCCAGAAAGATTTATGAACATATCATAGTAAAAATGCAAAAAGCCAAAGACATGGACAACTATGAAAGCCACAAGACAAAAATAACTTATTACTTACAGGGAAAGCCAAATAAAGTTAACAGTAGGATCCTAAGCATGGACATTTACATTAGTCCATTTATGTTGCTTATAACATAACAGAACACCTGAAACTGGATGATTTGTAAAGAAATACATTTTATTTCTCACAGTATTGGAGGCTGGGAACTCCACAGTCCAGAGCGCACATCTGATGAGTGACTTCTTGGTGGGAACTCTCTATAAGGTCCTGTAGCAATGCAGGCAATCATATGGAAAGGATGGCAAGAGATCTTTCATATGCTCTCCTTATAAAGCCACCAGCAAATGCACATGACAGTCCATTACTCCATAAACGGATTAGTCCATTCATGAGGACACAATGGTCATGATCCAATCATTTCTTAAAATCCCCAACTTTCAATACTGCCATAGTCAAATTTCTCACCTTCTTAACAGCATTACAGTGGAGATCAAGCTTCAATAAGTTTTGGAGGAACATTCAATTCACAGCAGCATTGGAAGCCACAAATCAGTGAAATATATTATAAGTGCTCAAAGAAAAAAACTGTGAACCAAGAACCTTAAATCCACCAGATCTTTAAAAAATCATGGTAAAATATAGACTTTTTCCAGATAAAAACAGAACAGATTTTTTGTTAGTAAACCTGCCATACAAGAAATACTAAAAGAAGTTCTTTAGGTTAAAAGCAAGTGACCCAAGTGGTAATTAAAATCGACAAAAATAGAAAAGAAAAAAA
>NW_007727594.1:157670-158987 GCF_000696425.1 Galeopterus variegatus | reverse complement strand
GATTGAAAGTAAAAGGATGCAAAAATAGATGTCATGCAAATAAACACAAAAAAGGTAGAGTGGCTATAGTAAGATCAGGGAAAATAGACCTCAAAACAAAAAGTTTTACTAGTGATAATTAGGGACATTTTATAATCATAAAAAGTCAATCCGTCAGGAAGATATAATTATAATTGTCCATACATCTGATAACAGAGCACCAAAATATATTATACAAAATTTTACCAAAAAAGGGAGAAAAAGACAATTCAGTAATAATAATCATAATAAATAGAACTAACATACATATATAGAACTCTGAATCCAACAGCAGAATATTCATTTATTTCATATGCCCATGGAACATTCTCTAAGATGGACCATCTTCTATGTGATAAGATAAACCTCAATGAATTTAAAAGGACAGAAATAATACACAGTATACTTTCTGATCATATGGAGTAAAATTAGAATCAATAGGAGGAAAAAAAATTAGAAAATTCCTAACTATGTAGAAATTAAACATCAAATTACTAAATGACAAATAGGTTAAAGAAGAAATCAAAAGGAAAATCAGAAAATACTTCAAGATGGATAAAAATGAAGACACTACATATCAAAACTTTTGAGATGAAGCTAAGGCAGTGCTTAGAGGGNAAAAGAAAAAAACAAAGAGCATCAATCAAGGTAGTTTTATAATTATACAAGATAGTTTAAAGGCATGCATTTTCTTTTCTTTTTCCTTCTCTTTACAGATTTAAGAGGCAATTGTATAAAATACTACACACATATGCATTGTTGGGCCTATAATATAGAAATGTTAATGTGTATAATATATTTGCCAGTAAAAGCACAAAGAAGATGGATGGAAGCAAAGTAGCACTAAGCTAAGGAAATGCATACAGAAGGTAAAGTAATAAATACAGCAATGTATCATCAAAACTGCAAAATTAATAGATTTAATATGTGCAAAAATGATACAACAGAAAAAGGAAAATAGATGAAGAAATATAGGAACAACATCTGTATGTATCACTGGAATTAGGTTAGCATAGATCTAAAGCTGATTATGGTAAATTGAGATATATGCAGTAAACCCTGGAGCAACCACCAAATTAAAAATGTATAATGACAAAATTACTGAAAAATTAAGATTCTACATTAGAAAATATTCACTTAATGCAAAACAAAGCAGTAAAAGAGAAATACAGTAACAAAAAAAGACAAAAGACATATAGGAACAAAGAGTAAAATTGAAGATATGGCCAACTATATCAATAATATTATTAAATGAGAGTGGATTAAGGAGTTCTATCATAAGGCAGACATTGTCAGACC
>NW_007727594.1:142138-156456 GCF_000696425.1 Galeopterus variegatus | reverse complement strand
CAATTCAGTAATAATAATCATAATAAATAGAACTAACATACATATATAGAACTCTGAATCCAACAGCAGAATATTCATTTATTTCATATGCCCATGGAACATTCTCTAAGATGGACCATCTTCTATGTGATAAGATAAACCTCAATGAATTTAAAAGGACAGAAATAATCCACAGTATACTTTCTGATCATATGGAGTAAAATTAGAATCAATAGGAGGAAAAAAAATTAGAAAATTCCTAACTATGTAGAAATTAAACATCAAATTACTAAATGACAAATAGGTTAAAGAAGAAATCAAAAGGAAAATCAGAAAATACTTCAAGATGGATAAAAATGAAGACACTACATATCAAAACTTTTGAGATGAAGCTAAGGCAGTGCTTAGAGGGCAATTTATAGTTGTAAAATGCTTTTACTGTGAAAAAGAAAGACCTCAATTGAAAAAACTAACCTTCTAACTTAAAATTCAGAACAAAGAAGAGTGAACTAAACTTAAAACCAGCAGGAAAAAATAATGAAAATTGAAGTAGAAATTAATTTAAAAGAAAACAGAAAAACAATAGAGAAAATTAATAAAATAAAAAACTGCTTCTTTGGAAAAAAATCAACCAAATTGACAAACATTTAGATAGACTGACCAAGAAATAAAAGAAAGAAGAATCAAATTTCTAGAGTCATAAGTGAAAGAGGAGATATTACCACTGACCTTATAAAAATAAAAATGATAATAAAGGAATATTATGAACAACTGTACACCAGCAAATTAGATATTATTATCAGACTCTTAGAAAGATATAAACTAGCAAAACTGACTCAAGAAGAAAAAGAAAATCTTCAGAACTGTAAGTGAAGAGATTTAATTGGTAAACAAAAACCTACCTATATAACAAACCCAGGTTCAGATGGCTTCCCTGCTGAATTCTATAAAATATTTTAAGAATTAATGCCTATTATGCACAAGCTATTTCAAAAAATGGAAGTGGAGGGAGCACATCCTAACTCATGAGGCCAGTATTGCCCTGGTATCAAAATTTATGAGCCCAATACTCCTTTTACCAAAACCGGACAAAGACATCACAAGAAAATAAAACTACAGGCCAATATCTCTTATGAGCAGGGATGTAAAAATCCTCAATAAAATACTAGCAAATCAATTTAAGCAACATGTAGAAAGAATTATATACAATGATCAAGTGAGATATCAAAGGAAATCAAGGTTTATTTATCATCCAAACATGAATCAATGTAATACTTCTTGTCAATCAGATAAAAAACAAAAATATAATAATCATCTTGATAGTTTCAGAAAAAGCATTTGACAAAAAACAATGCACTTTCATGATAAAAATACTCAACAACTGAGGAGTAAAAGGGTACGTTCTCAAGCTGATAAAGAGCATCTGTGAAACACCAATCGTTAACTTTGTACTTAAAGTTGTAAATCTGGATGTTTTCCCACTAAGACTTGGAACACAGAAAAGATGTTCTATGTCACCAATTCTATTCAACATTGTACTAGAGGTTCTAGCCAGAGCAGTTACAAAAAAGAAAGAAAGAAAAGCCATCCTTATTTGAAGGAAGACATAATACTATATCCATTCACCAATTAAATAAGCTTGTATATAGTGAATCCTAAAGATTTTATTTAAAAAAATTATTAGAACAAATAAATTATTTCAGCAAGGTTACAGGATACAGGTTGTTACACAAAAATCAATTGTATTTCTACACACTTCAAATCAATTAACAATAACATTAAAGAGAATTAAGTTCTTTAAGTGCAAAATTTATTGTCTGGAAAATAGAAAACTGTTGAAAAAATTATAGAAAAACTAAGTATTAAAAAGTTTATGTTAAGGGCCGAGCCCGAGGAGCACTCGGGAGGGTGCGGTGCTGGGAGCACAGCAGCGCTCCCGCCATGGGTTCAGATCCTATATAGGGATGACCCGTGCGCTCACAGCGCTCACTGGCTGAGCGCGGTGCAGCCGGTCTCAAAAAGGACAAAAAAAAAAAAAAGTTTATGTTAATGGTTCAGAAACTTAACACTGTTGTGTTAGTCCATTTTCTGTTATATAATAGAATATCTGAAACCGGGTAATGTAAAATAAAAGAGATTTACTTCTTACAGTTGTAGAGGCTGGGAAGTCTAAGGTCCACGGGGGGCACATCTCTTGAGGACCTTCTTGATGGAAACTCCCTACAGAGTCCTGTGGTGATGTTTGCAATCACATGGTGAGAATGGCAAGAGCTCTCCAACGTGCTCACTTGCTCTACTTACAATGCCACTAGTGACCCTCCTGTGACAATCTACTAAACCATTAACCCATTACCCCATGAATGGGTTAATCAGTCATGAGATCATGGTCATCACAATTCAATCACCTCTTAAAGGCTCCACTTTTCAGATACTGTAGTTGGATTTCCTGTCTTCTTAACACTGTTACAATGGGAATCAAGCTTCATTGAGTTTTGGGGGAATATTCAATCCACAGCAATAGTTAATATGATAATACTCCTCAAAGTGATATGTAGATTCAACACAATACCTATCAATTCTCTCAGCTGACTTTTGTGCCGAAGTTGGCAAGTTGATTTAAAGATTCATGTGGAATTGCAAGCAATCTGCAATAGCCACACAATCATGAAAAGGAAGAAAATAGGAAACTCATGCTTCCTGGTTTTGGAACTTATTACAAGGTAGTGATAATCAAGACAGTTTGGAATATTTTATTAAATTTATCAGACGTGTGTTAAAAATTGATTTTCTGCAATTGCTAAATTTAGGGGTCTATATATTCACATTAAATCCATCTTATCAATTATGCCCTTTGAATCTACGTGGTATTTGCAGCAGTTTTTGTGTGTGTGCTCATATATATGCCCAATGGATTAATTGTTCGTGAGAATTATTTTCAAATTTTCACTATATTGATGTATTTCTTAATTTTTCATGTATTTCTTGTCTATTTTCGGTTTATATAGGTCTTGAATTATATTGTTAGGTGCATAAAAGAAAAGCTATACAAATTTTTGTTTTGTTGGTGTTTGCCTGATATATTTTGTTTATACTTTTAATGTTACATACCTCTTTATCTATGTTTACTTAAATTTATTTTTTTAATATAAAGAAATCCATATGGTTCAGTTTTATTGAAAATTGTTTTATTTTAACATTTGCCTGTACATATTTGTGGGGTACAGTGTATTGTTTCATTATGTGTATACTGCATAATGATTCACTTAGGTAGCTACATTTCTTGTAAACAGCATGTAGCTGGATTTTCTTTAATCTGTTTTGTCAATGTAAACCTAGTAAATCTAGAATTCTATCTACCTATTTTTAGTAGTATTGCAGTCAGTCTTTTTTTTTTGTACATTCAAATTGTGTACTTCCTTTTTGTCCTGTATCTCTTATATTTATTTATTTTTCTCATTTTCTCTTAAATTGAGTTAGTTTTCTCATTTCAGTTTTTTACATTCACTGTCTTATAACATATGCATTCTGTTTATATTCTGTATTTGTTACATTTGTAATGTCAACATGCATACTTAAATTGGATCAGTCAGTGTTCAATGCCAGAAACAGAAGCCATCCCAAGTATGAGAGTACTTCAAAAAGTTCATTAAAGTTTTGCAGTATCTTTTAATTCTACATTTCCACAAACTTTTTGAAGTACCCTTGTATATAAAGGAAAAAAGACATTTAATATAAAAACTTGGTGTGTATAAAATTACTAAAAAGCATTGGGGAAATATTTTTCAGAGGCTGCCATAGGAACAGTTGCCAAAATAGTTCATGCCATTGTACAGTTTCTCTCCAAGGATCAGGAAGCCATTGTAGAAGACCACCACCACCACTACACAATTGTCCCCAGACATGCATAAATCTGGAGTAGTGAATCCAGCCACCTTGCCAGTAGATATAGAAACAGAGCAGCAGGAAATTAGCATTTCTGCCTTTCCAAGCATTAGTTTGTGCATCTTAGTGATAAAACCCAATTTGTATCAAGACTCTAGTTGCAAATAATCCAGGATATGTAGCTTTTAGATTTTCAGTCTCTAAGCTGTAAGAAGTTTACCAAAGGCTGATTAGAAAGGAGATAGAATGCAAATCAATCATATCTCCTACAGCAAATTTAACTACACAATACCTAAATCATCCTGTAACTTGATCTTCAAATACAGCAACATTATCCAGCATAATATGAAAAAATCTTGCTCATCTAAAAGAAACAAGGTCACAGTTTGTCTCCAAAAAGAGAGGCTAAAGCTTCATCAGTCGCTCTATCTGTCTTATTCTACTTCTGTCATGTTACGTTCTAGGCTTGAAATACTGTTGTATTCTCTGTCTCATGGGGACTTGGTATTCAATGACCAGAAGCTGAATTTATGTCTGGGTTCAAAAACATGCCAAAAATGAATTCTCAATTTTTCCCTTTTGCCAAAGAGATCAGATTTCCATTTACAGACTATTTGTCTTTCATTGAGATTCTCCTCCGGACTGAATTCTACCATTTTCCCAGCTGCTTTTGGTTTAGCAATTCTATGGGAGTGGCTGTTTGGGGGATTTCGCTTAGCTCTTTCAACAGTCCTATCCCTCACTCCACGAGTCACATAACTAATATGGCAATGATTCCTGTGCTTCTATTCCATCAGCACATTCAAAACTGAAGAAAGAATAACAATATGTATTTGTGGACACTCAAGGCTCATGAGAATGAATTCAAGTCAAAATACCTTTTACCACCCAAGTCACAGCAACCTCCAGCATGACCACTAGATTAGATCATATAGGTTTTCTAGTAGGTATTATTTCAGAGCCACTTTTCAGTAATTCTCATAACATACGGGTATTTGCCTTTCCTTGGGGCATGGGTATAATGGTAAATAGCTTCCAGTCCCCGTAGGAAAGACTAGCAGCTATATACAGAGCACGTAAATGTGGCAGGTTCACAGGTTCACAGCTTCTCCTTCATTTAAGAGGTAGTGAATGTGTGAACAGGCTCTACTTGGGGAATGGGAGATAGGCTAGAACTCTCCTCTCTAAAACTTTAAATCTTAAATTTAGAATTAAGACTATTTTTTAATTAAAATTTAAAATTTAAATTTTAGGTTTATTTGTGTGTGTGTGTGTGTGAGAGAGAGATTGGTCTTTTTACTTATTTATTTATTTATTGAAACATAATTGATCATATATGTATGTGGGGAACAGCATTGAGTATCAATACCTGTGTGTAATATGTGATGCTCAAATCAAGATAATTAGTACACTCAACATTACTCAATCGTTTTTTGTGGACCTTCACCAATTTCTCCCTAACCTCTCCTCCCCTTCTTCTTTCCTACCTCTGATATCCTCAGTTCTCTTCTCTCCTGTTCAAAGTTCAATGGTTTATTGTGATTGCTGTATCTTTCTTTCTTTTAAAATTTGTTTATTCTTTTAGTTCTCACTTATGAGTGAGGACATGTGTTATTTCTTTGGTGTGCCTGACATTTCACTGAACGTAATTTTCTCAAAGTTTCATCCACGTTGCTGTGAATGGCAGAATTTCATTCTCTTTTATGGCCAAGTAGTAGTCCATCGACTATAAATACCACATCTCCCTTATCCAGTCATCCATCAATGGACATTTATGTTGGTTCCAACTCTTGGCTATTGTAATAGGTCTGCGATAAACATGGGAGTACGAGTGTGTCTTCGATGTGATGATTCTCATTCCTTTGTGTATATACCCAGCAGTGGGATTGCTGGATCGTATGGCAGTTCTATCTGTAGTTATGTGAGGGACCTCTGCACTGTTTTCCATGATGGCTGCAGTAATTTACAGTCCCACCAACAGTGTAGGAGGGTTCCCCTTTCACTGCATCCTTGTCAGCATTTGTTATTCTCTGTCTGATAATGGCCGGTCTAACTGGAGTGAGATGATATCTCAATGTGGTTTTGGTTTGCATTTCTCTGATGCTTAGTGATGGTGAGCATTTTTTTCATGTGATCATGTGTTTTTTGACTATTTGCATATTCCTTTGATAAATGTCTCCTCAGCTCCTTTGTCCATTTTTTAATTGAGTTACTTGTTTTTTTACTGTTAAGTTGTTTGAGTTCCTTGTGTGTTCTGGATATCAATCCCTTGTCAGATGCATAGTTTACAAATATTTTCTCCCATTCTGTAGGTTGTCTTTTAGCTCTGTTAATTGTTTCTTTTGCTGTGCAGAAGCTTTTTAGTTTGATACCCCAAAACAACAGGCAACAAAAAAACCTAAATTTAAATTTTAAGCTTACTTAATCAAATAATTTTTTCCAGTCATTGTTATTAAATTTGAAGTTTTAATAGCAAGAAGAAATTTAGCCAGCTGCCTATACAATTCAAATCTTGAGGCCCTATGTTAAAAATTAATACCATCATGTAATTCTGGCCATTTTGCCCATTACAATTAACCAAATCTGTCCAATTATCTATCATTTAATTACTGCCACTTGCCACTTCATTATCCAATCATCCTATTTAATATTAGGGAACCCATTTAAATAGCTATTTCTTCTCTTTTATTCCAAGCTTACAGAGAAGAGCTGCTAATTACTTCACCATTCTAATATATGGGTACTACACTCACCAATGTGTTCCCAATACCTTGCTGAAGATTGTGGGCCCTGAATCATTTCTGACAATACAAATATAGATTTTATGCATTAAGCATATTCTAACATTTCTCTATGCCTAAGTTGAAGGATTTCTTTCTCTACATTAAACTCAGGACATCTAGTACCTCAATTTAACCTAGAGATGACCATTATTGTAACCACATTTCATTCAATCAATTTCTTAAACACTTAAGGTACTCCCATGCTTTTGAATGAAAATTTAGAATCTCAGGTAATTGTCTTGATTGTTTAATCTTGATATAAAATTATTTCCTCTCTATGCCAGCACACATAATTTTTTCTCACCTGTATTTGCAATAGTTTTACTCTATAGATGAAAGCAATTTGCCTCTTGTTTAGTAACACTCCTCTTTCCAATTTAGACATTGTACTTGCTTCCCTGGATCATGCTGTGATCTGATTACAAGTATAGAACATATGAAGTCAGAAAGAAGTATTGTGGATAAGGAGACAAAGAGCATAGTTTAAAAGAAAGTAAGGACAGGAATTTCCATCATTTTTTTATTAACACTCAAATATCAAAAATTGGAGAAGTCAAAGAAATTCTATTGTCTCTGATTATTTTTTATATTAAGACAATAATTTACATACAGGACAATTTACCCTTTTTGACACAGAGTTCTATGAATCTTGACAAACACATACATCATGTAAACAGCATTCAAACAAAGATATTTAATATTTCTATCACTAAATTCCCTCATGCTTTTTTGGAACCACCCATTCTCCCACAACCAGCTTCTAGCAGCAGCTCATATGATTTTTGTCTCAGCAGCTTTTCATTTTTCCAGAATATTATATGAATGATATCATATAATATGTAGCCTTTGAGTTTGACTTGCAATTGGCATGACACATTTGCAATCAGTCTATGTTGTTGCATGTATCAGGAGTTTGTCCTGTTTTATTGTTAAGGAGTCTTCTACACTATGGATATTCCACAGTTTATTTATACATTCAACAGATGAAGGACATTGGGATCATTTCCAGTTTTTAGTAATTATGAGTAAAGTCTGTGTAAACATTTATGTTCATATTTAGTGTGAACCTTGGTTTTCATTTTTCTCTGGTCAAACATAGAAACGAGATTGCTGGGCAGTTTTCTAAGTGCGTGCTTATCATTCTTTATGAGAATCGGCAAACTGGTCTCCAGCAGTTGTACCACTATGCACTTCCATCGAAATGTATGAGAATTCCAGTTGCTCCACATCTTTGCCAGAGATTGGTATTGACAATATTTTGACCCACCCTAATAGGAATGCACTGATATCTCATGTGGTTTTAATTTGTATTTTCCTACTAAATTATGATGTTAAGCATCTTCCAGCCATATATCCTGTTTGCCATTTGTGTACCTTATTTGATAGTGTTCAAAATATTTTGTCCATTTTTAATTTGATTGATTCCTATTATTGAGTTTTTAGTGTTATTTATATTTTATAGCTATAAGCCCATTGTTAGATATGCGATTTGCAAATATTTTTTTCCGGGCTATGTGTTATCTTTTTATTCTAAATAAACTGAAAATCCTTAATCTACTTATGAGTACCAACTGTAAGAATATACAGATACTCTACATTCATGAGGACAGAATCAGGAAGTAGTATGGATAATAGCAGATGAGAGAATTTGGAATACAGAAGCCTATAAAGTTTGAAAGAGAATGAAGAAGGAAAGATAATATGGATAGAAACAGGGAGACAAATAATTCCACTTGAATGGCCATCAGATGCCAATTCTATATGCACCCAGATGCAATTAAATTAGAAAAATAAAAAGGCATTTGAATTGCATTTTGGAATCCATTTCTGTTTATTCCTGGTTTACAGTACTGATTGCCATTTTGTTAATGAACTCCCTCTACATCCATTTTTGGTGCTATAATTACAACTGAAGCATTGTAAATTGGACTATTCTCATGATGGTTTTACAGTGGCATGGCATTGGCTGACTCAATCCAAATATTAAATAGAAAGTGATTCAAGACATGTAAACATTTGCAGAATAATTAAGAGGAACAGGTATAAGCCAGCCAAAATAGAAGGGATACTCTTATCAAAAACAGGATGACACAGAGACAGATATGGTCACAACATTTGATCTGCTAGAGATATAGAAAGCTTGGGAATATTTTCGCCAAAAAGCTAGCAGAAAGTTCTACTCTTGGAGATTACCTAGATATTTCACATACAAAATGTTTGTGCAAGATATTGGGACGAGAAATCACTATGAATTCTCTTTATTATCCAAGCTTAACCACTGGTAATATTTGCATATTAGTGCAAATTGCTAAATATGTCAAAAAGTAATTTCCTTGAATTAGAACTCTGGCCTCCTTTTTTTGTTGTTTTATATCTTACTGCATTTTGCTCTGAGATAAATTTGTTTTAGAACCAAAAAAAAGAGGTAGTAAAATGAACACTTGTACTGAATACCCAGTTCTACTGTGACGATTATCACCACTTGCCACTTCAATACTCAGGAGTGCAGGGGGAACGTGACTCACTTCTGGCATTGAGATAGACATAGATCTTTTTAGTGGGAGTTTCATTCTGTAGGAAGTGTTTCCTTTATTTGTTTATTAATTTTTTTCATAAATGGGGCAGATATAGATAGTGGCATTGCCCTCATTTCTCTTTCTGTCTTAAAAATGAAGGTGTTTTTTTGGAGCAGAAGTAGTTGTATTATGAAGAAAAAGCAAGAAGCATGAGGAATAAAGCCACCACACTTTGGGAGAATACAGGGAGAAAAAAAGGCTGGCATCTTTGATCTGCTGAATTGATAAAGACTACCTTTACTTCTAGACTTTGTGTTATGCGAGAAAAATAATACTCGATTTTTTAAGCCTTTGCAGGTTGAATTTTCTGTTACTTGAATCAGAAATCTTCTTAGCTGAACCATGACCTCGATAAGTTGCCTTACTAAATCTGTATAAGTAAATGTTTGTTTATATCTTTAAAATATTTAAATAAAATTCAAGCATGAATTTGCCTCTTAAATCAATATTCAGTTTCTCTCAATGAACAATGAATATGTACATGTTCAATATTCCTACCTTTTATTATGGATTCCCAAATTTGATATTACATGTATCTACATTTAAGTTTCAAGAACTCTTGTAGAATGTTTTTGTTATTGATCAAAGTTGCATTATTGGTTTGTTCATAAATTATCTACTTATGTATTTTCTTATGTGTTCTCTTTATTTTAGTGTATTGTGTTAAGTTTTATAGGACAAACAAGAAAACTTTTAATAAGAAAACTATTTTTTTATAAGGGGAAAGGCTACATAATTTTTTTACTACATGAATAAAAGATACCTCATGGGAAAATTTTTGTATATGTCATTGACAGAGAATCTTTATAAGAGGAAGCATTTGGGGACTGGGCTGAATATGTCCCCTAAAAATATACGTTTAAATCCTAAATCCCAGAACCTCATAATATGACCTTACCCAGGAAGAGAATGATTGAAGATGTAATTAGTTAAGATGAGGTCGTACTGGAGTAGGGTGGGCCTTAGTCTGATATGTTGCTGTCCTTATGAGAAGAGAAGAAAAGAGGGGAGAATGCCATGTGAAGACACAGACTCAAAACACAAAGGGAAGACAGCCATGCGAAGATAGAAACAGGGACTAGAGTTATGCTGCTATAAGCCAAGGGATGTCTGAGGCTATCACAAAATGGAAGAGACAAAGAAGGATCTTCTTCTAAAAGCATAGGAGGGAACATGGCCCTGTCAACATCTTGATTCCAGACTTATATCCTCCAGAATGGTGGGTGAGTAAATTTCTGTTGTTCTATGCCATCCATTTGTGGTATTTTGTTACACCAGCTCTAGTAAACGAATACAGGTAGGAAGGGGATATATTTTGTTTATGAGAGGGAAGTGGGAATGACTGTGGTAAGCAGCCTCTAAGATGGCCCCAATTGACCTCACCTCCTTGAATGGTTCTCACCACTTGCATGTGAACTGGATTTAGTGACTTCCTTCTAACAAATATAATACTGTGTAAGTGATGGGATGTAACTATTGAGGTTACATCATGGGTTCTCTCCCTCTCTCTTTCTCTTGCTCTTTCTTGGCTCTCTCACCCTAGCAGAAGCCTGCTGCCCTGCTATGAGACAGCTCCATGGAGAGACAGAGAGAGACATGACATGGGATGGAGGACTGCCAATAACCACCTGAGAGAATTTGGAAGTGGATCCCTCTCCCAAGTCAAACCCTCAGATGAGTCCATAGCCCTAAAAAGCAGCTTGAGTGCAGACTTTGAGCTGGGATGCACTAGTTACCTGAATGAGGGTGGGAGAGAGGTTCATGCCCGTTGAGATGCTTCTGTGGACAGCTACTTTCCAGACCCACAATGGTATTAGGAAAAGGGGCCACCGTTTCCCACACTGAGATGCCATGAGGTGGATGTATGCAACCTGGCCCTCCCAAAACTCACATCAGGGTCACTGTCAGGGTAGACAGTAGCAGTTGTCATTAGTTGAGAAAGTGAGAGAAAAGGCCTAGCACAGCTGAGGAACCAAGAAACAGAAGTGAGGCTGCTGAGAACCCATCCTGGACTAACAACAGGAAAAGGGACTTTGGATGAGCCAAAGCTGCACATCCCAGATGGTGTGTCATTATCCCAGCTGACTCCCATTTGGTTTTCCTTACAAAACACAAATTTGGATTTTATGATGGCAAAGGCAGAGCATTAAACCACAAGCACAGGCCCCTGTAAAACTGCACTGGTAGCTTAGCCATGAAGTTGACCCTGACCACATGTCAATAATGAACGGTCCAATTAACAACACTGCACGCTGCACTAGAACACTCAGGAATAGTATGTTGATCAAGCAGGCTTGGATTTCCCAACCTACATAACTATGAGACACAAATTTCTGTTGCTTAAGTCACAAAGGCTATGATTTCTTTTTTTATATCAGCCTAAACTGACTTAGACACTTGTGCATCCCACAAATAGTTATTGTCCTCTAGGCATTAGGCAGTGACCAAGGCACTAAAGATACAAAGGTGGACAAAACAAAGACCCTGCTCTAATCAGTAATACAGTCTTGTACAAGGACAGTTCAAAAAGTTTGTGAAAAGATTCATATTATCACTTAATTCTGTTTTTCCACAAACTTTTAAAAGTACTCTCATTGGTGCAAACACATAAATTTAAATAGGTAAATAAATAAATATCATATCAGATGATGAAAGTGCTCTGAAAAGAAATAAAGCAAAATTAATGGGGACTGAGTGGGTCAGGGATTGTTTATTCTTTTACTTATTTATTTTTTAATTGACACATTAGTGATTATACATATTTGTGGGGTACAGAGTTGATTATCAGTATTTGTGTACAATATGTGATGATCAGATCAGTATTATTAATGTGTTCATCATTACGAAACATAGTTATTCTTTGTGTCCCTTTCCCAATTTCTCCCTAAACCCCATCCACCTCCCCCTTTCTCAACTCCAGTAATTGTAGCTCTCTTCTCTCCTTCTGAAAGTTCAATGTATTATTGTGGTTGTTTTCTTTCTTTCTTTTCTTTCTTTCTTTCTTTCTTTCTTTCTTTCTTTCTTTCTTTCTCTCTTTCTTTCTTTCTGTTTTTCTTTTTTCTCTCTCTCTCTCTTTCTCTCTTTCTCTCTCTTTCTCTCTTTCNCTTTCTTTCTTTCTTTCTTTCTTTCTTTCTTTCTTTCTTCTTTCTTTCTTTCTTTCTGTTTTTCTTTTTTCTCTCTCTCTCTCTTTCTCTCTCTCTTTCTCTCTTTCTCTCTCTTTCTCTCTTTCTTTCTTTCTTTCCTCCTACTTATGAGTGAGGAAAGGCTATAATTCTTGTTCCATGCTTGGCTTAGTTCACTTAAATAAGTTTCTCCAAGCTCATCCACGTTGCTGTAAAAGGAAGAATTTCATTCTCTTTTTATGGCTGAGTGGTATTTCATCATGTATATATACCACATTTTCTTTATCAAGCCACTCATCGATGGACATCTAGTTTGGTTCCATGTCTTGGCTATCGTAAATAGAGCTGAGATAAACACGGGAGTGCAGGTATCCCTTTGACGTGATGATTTCCATTCCTTTGGGTATATACATGCTGGTGAGACTGCTGGATCATATGGCAGTTCTACCTTCAGTTGTTTAGGAAACCTCCATACTGTTTTTCATGATGGCTGTAATAATTTACAGTCCCACCAAAAATGAAGAAATGTTTCCCTTTCTCTGCATCCTCACCAGCATTTGTTATTGTTGTCTTTTTGATGATAGCCAGTCTATCTGGGATAAGATGATATATCAATGTGGTTTTGAATTGCATTTCCCTGATGCTTAGTGATGTTGAGCATTTTTTCATGTACCTGTTGGCCATTTGGGTGTGTTCCTTTAATAAATATCTATTCAGCTCCTTTGCCCATTTTTTAATTGGATTATTTATTTTGTTACAGTGAAGCTGAGTTCCTTGTATACTATGGGTATTAATGCCTGATGGGATGTATAGTTTACAAATATTTTCCCCCATTCTGTAGGTTGTCCTTTCACTCTGTTGATTGTTTCTTTTGCTGGGCAGCTTTTTAGTTTGATATAATCCCATTTGTTTATTTATTATTCTGTTGCTTGTGCTTTGGAGTTCTTATTCATAAAGTCTTTGCCTAGTCTTATATCCTGAAGTGTTTCCCCAATGTTTTCTTCTAGAAATTTTATAGTTTCAGGTCTTATACTTAAGTCTTTAATCCACTTTGAGTTGATTTTAGTATATGGTGAGAGATGCATGTCTAGTTTCATTCTTCTGGATATGGTTATTCAATTTTCACAGTACCACTTATTGAAGAGGAAGTCTTTTCCCCAATGTAGGTTTTTGTGGAACTGTAAAATTACTAAGGGAAATTATAGGTGAAACACTTCAGGAACTAGGTCTGAACACAGACTTCATGAACATGAGCCCAAAAGCACAGGCAACAAAAGAAAAAATAAACAAATGGGTCTATATCAAACTCAAAAGCTTCTGCACAGCAAAGGAAACAACAACAGAGTAAAATGACAACCTGTACAGTGGGAGAAAAATTTTGCTAACTATGCATCCAACAAGGGATTAATATCCATAATATACAAGGAACTCAATCAATTACACAGTAAAAAAACAAACAACCCAATTAAAAAATGGGCAAAGGAGCTGAATAGATAATTTTCAAAGGAAGACATCCAAATGGCCCAAAGGCACATGAAAAAAATGCTGAACATCACTACTCAGCAGGGAAGAGCAAATTAAAACCAACTTGAGATATCATCTCACCCCATTTAGACTGGTTATAATAAAAAAGATGGAGAATAACAAATGTTGGTGAGGGTGTGGAGTGAAGGGAACACTCCTACACTGTTGATGGGACTGTAAATTAATACAACCAATGTGGAAAACTGTATGGAGGTTTCTCAAACAACTACAGATAGAACTACCATATGATACAGCCATCCCACTTCTGGGTATACACCCAAAGGAATGGAAATCATCATATCAAAGGGATACCTGTACTCCCATGTTCATTGCAGCTCTGTTTACAATAGCCAGGATATTAAACCAACCTAAATGTCCATTGACAGACAATTGAATAAGAATATACACCATGGAATGGTACTCTGCCATAAACACGTATGAAATTCTTCCAT
>NW_007727594.1:137338-141360 GCF_000696425.1 Galeopterus variegatus | reverse complement strand
TTTTTTTTTTTTTTTTTTTTTTTTTTTTTGTCCTTTTTGAGACCGGCTGCACCGCGCTCAGCCAGTGAGCACTGTGAGCGCACCGGTCATCCCTATATAGGATCCGAACCCGCGGTGGGAGCGCTGCTGCACTCCCAGCGCCGCACTCTCCCGAGTGCGCCATGGGCTCGGCCCACTCATAGCTTTTTTAAACACTGAATCTACCCCATGGGGTGTACGTTTTGAGAATGACTGTGGCTTCAATTTTCTATAAATGATTGATGTGGGAAAGAAGTGGGAAGTACCCTCAGCTAAAATTTTTTCTACCATGTGGAGATGGTTGGGGAGACAACCAAGAATGCTGCCTCACGTTCAGATCATTTTGGAGGTGAAATCAGTCCAAAGACTTTTCAACCAATAACCACATGTCACTGTAAATCAAGCTAGTCTAGATGATTTCTCTTCTGCTGATTTTTTACAATTGAAACAATAAGCCACAGGCACGAATCAAGCAATGCATTATTTTCTCAGGATTAATAAAATGTGTGGTAGTATGTACGCCTTGCTTTGTCTCTTTGTGTATTTGGGGTCTGAAATGAAAAAAAAAATAAGAGAATCATACTTAGAACACCTGTAACAATCGTAAAAGGTTTTCTTGTATCTAAACAGGACTGCTGATAAAAATCTTTTAAAGAAATGGTAATAGACACTAAGAATGTGACTTGGGTGGAATCTAACAAAATTCATGAAGATACACCATCAAAGTTATTTCTTTGGCCCTCCCTGATTTTCAGCAAAAGAGAAATATTTTCATATTACATAGATGTTCCATGTCATTTAAGGCAAAGTCAAAGGCAATGCAAATAAAATGACTTTCTTTACCCAATTAGAAAATGCAAGATGCATAGGTGCAGCAGCAGTCCCACAGGGTAAATATTAATTACTAACATTAGCTAAGTGCGGAGTTCACAATCTCATCTTACTCTGATGATTTCCTTCTTCCTCTTTTTCTATGTGTCTGTCTCTTTCTCTCCCTGTCTTTCTTGATCTCACACACACACACATAGACACACACACACACACACACACACACACACACACAACTCACCATACTTTCTGTCATCATTTCAAAGGCAGATGCTTTTTATGTTTGAATGCTAAGCTACATGAAGTTGTAGAAATCTGAACGATTAAGGAAGTTTAACAAAGTAAGCCTGTGCATATGATTTCAAGCACAAGTATTCTGGTTCAAAATTTCTCAGAAAAGAATTTAATTTTATTTCTCTCTCTTTTCAAAGTTTGTATAAAATTTAAGCAATTTTCTTTTAGGTTGTACTCTGCCAGTGAGCTATGAATTTTTCATAAGAATCCATTGCATATGAAACCAATGGTAAGTAACAGAGATAGCTAATAAAAGAAAATAGCCACAATATCTAAACTCTTAGGCTCTAATATGATTGATGCTTTCTCTTATAAATCAAAGAAGATATTAGCTATAAACCTTTATGAAAATAGAAGGCAAAACTGTAAACCTACCCTCTAATCAATATTATGATCAAGTGCAAATATGAGAAGCGGTGAATTCTATCTATTCCCTATGAATACTGTAGAACTTTGTGTCTTTTAAGAAACCAGTAGCATCAGCATTACTTACTCAAAAGATTTTTCAAGGGAACAGCAGCATAAACATTACTTGGGAATTTGCTAGAAATGCAGAGTCTGGGGTTCTGACCCAGACCTATTGAGTCAGATCTGAATTTTAATAAAATCCCCAGGTGATTTGTTTTCATGTTAAAGTTTGAGAAGAACTGTCATGGAAGACACAGAAGAACACCTGGGTTACATTGGAAAGAAACAAATGAAGTATTTGAGTAATATTTTCCAAGTATATCCAGAGTTTCTTGACTTTTTAGTGAAAATGAACAGTTGTTTTTATTCTAAGATCATATCTCTGAGAAAACATGATCCTATTGACTTCACAGTATAAAATAATTTACAATATTGTGTATGGAAAATATAATTCAATTTCTTCCTGTAAACATTCAGCCATATGCATGTTAATCAAACTGCCTTCCTCTTTATGATAGAAAAAGATAATCAGGGCAAGTTGTCACTTTCTCAGAATAAACAGTAAGAAAGTCTCTTGTAAGTCTCATACTTGGAAGAAAACTATTTTCCAGATGCTGAAAATCTTTTTTTGTAGTGATAACTCACTTTACTGTATTCAACAGAAAGATTTATTACAATTCAATACATACTCAATGTACGACATAAGAGTCAAGGTCCAGATAAAATGTATAGAGTTGCTGTGGATTTGAAGAAGACTTGAATATAATTATTTCCATGGTCATATGTACGAAATAAATAATAGTATATACTCCCATGAAATAAATACATAATTATTTCAGTTAGATTATGATCTATTAGGTAGAAAGAGCACTGATTTATATGTTCCACTGATGTGTGGAATAGTGAACATCTATTTTTAACTAACAATTTTACTAAATAGATAATGGATATGCAGTCTAAACATAAATATGACAATCATAGGTTCTCTTTATGATTCCAGTAGTCTATCTCTAATTATCCATTTATATAATATTTTCCTTATAACTGCAAATTTGTAATTTGTGAAAGTTCCTGACCTAACATCTTTTCATGCCTTCTTATCCTAAATATTTTATGATGTCTTCACTCAATATCACTGCCTAAGTTTAAAAAAGATGTGTCTAGGGCTGGCCTGGTGGCGCACTGCTACAGTGCGCCGCTTGGGAGCGCAGCAGCGCTCCCGCCGAGGGTTCGGATCCCACATACAGACCGGCCGCTCACTGGCTGAGCGCGGTGCGGGAGCAACACCGAGGGTTGCGATCCCGTTGCCGGTCCCGGTCCGGTATGGGCGCAACACTGAGGGTTGCGATCCGTTGCCGGTCACGAAAAAAGACAAAAAGGAAAAAAAAAAAAAAGATGTGTCTAGAAGTTGTCACTTAAATAAAATAACATGATCCTTTATACCTTTAACTAAATTTCAGACAAATAGAGTTTTGCCATGTAGAGGGGAAAAAAATAGTCACTTCTAAATTTAGGTGGCAATATAACCGGGTTGAGGTTGGCAAGGTCATGGAAAAGAAGACTATTTGTTACTATAGTTGGTAAAGACAGGTAAAACAGTTCTCTACCTTATTTAAACAGCAACTACAACAATAACAGCAACAACAACCAAAAACCCACAGCATATGCAATAAATTTCTAATGATCTGTGATCTTTTATGAAGTCTTTGCTTCATATTACTTACAGATGGAGTTTTAAAATATATCTTTTCATCAAGTGCCTTAAAATCCAATTAGAATTGGCACAGTGTCTTAGAAACAATAAATATTGATGTAGTAGACACAATAATTTTGTTTCTAAAATTTAAGTTGAACTTATTAAGAGCATTTACTTACTCATGTTCAAGCTGCTTACATTTTTGGTAAGCAGAAAACACTGTTTTTTTAAAAATCCTGTAGAATGTTGTCATGAGAGATGAACTAATTTTCAGTTTACGAACTCATCTTAACTTCAAAGAGCACCATTAAAAAGTTAAAAGAGAGTTAAAAGTTAATCATTTAAAAATTCTCGTTAGGTAGTAGATGTTTAAAAAAAAAATCACTTAATAGTTTACTCAGTAGGAATTTTTTTAAAGAGATTGCTCACATTTTGGAAGAAATGGCCAATTAATAGATATGTGCTTATACTTTGGAAAGGAAAAGCTTACACATAGAAGGAAAGTTAGTATAGATTAAATAACTCATTTAAAATAATTTATATGATCTAATTTGTCTATATGGTTTCTGTTTGCTTACTTTTTTAATCTAAGTGAAGGCTACATTGTTTTCTGAAACTCTCGTCTGAATAAGAAACAATAACAGGCACATATAATAACAGTGTGATTTTTCTTCACACCAAGCATGCACCTACATGGTCTGGAAGCAAGGGTTTTGACAGAGTAAATGGAGTAGTGTCTTTCTGAAAAAGAAGAAAATCGATTAATCTGTTTTCAGCA
>NW_007727594.1:135006-136802 GCF_000696425.1 Galeopterus variegatus | reverse complement strand
TAATCTAAGTGAAGGCTACATTGTTTTCTGAAACTCTCGTCTGAATAAGAAACAATAACAGGCACATATAATAACAGTGTGATTTTTCTTCACACCAAGCATGCACCTACATGGTCTGGAAGCAAGGGTTTTGACAGAGTAAATGGAGTAGTGTCTTTCTGAAAAAGAAGAAAATCGATTAATCTGTTTTCAGCAGAAGCATCCTGCCTGTCTCAGCTGTCCAGTGCTGAGCTATCAGTTTCCCTCATGGATACACAGTGGCTATTCCATTTACCTTTTTAAAGTGCTCTCTCTAGCTAACAATAAAAGAAAGATAACAAGCATCAATATTGTAGGAAGTCCCCTGTATACGCTTCTGGTAAACAGAAGTTAAGAAAAACATACATCAAGCTTTTCCACAGTTCGATATTTGTTTAGAATGAATTCATTACAATACTCTCAATATCTTAACTCTGTTAGCTATATCTGTGCAAATTTCCTGAGCATTCATTTAAATATATGGTTTTCTTTACTTCCTTTATTTTTCGCTCTTAAAGTTAGCATAAAATCTGAATATAACCTTCAACAGTTTTCATTTTTACTCATACATAGATAGCTGTAATATATGATCTCACTAAAGCTGTACAATATTAAAATAATTTGTACCTTGGTTAACACAGGAAAAAATATCAAGCAGAAAATCTTTGGGGACATTTTTAGAGCTAAATAACAATATACATATCAATTTTGATCCAGATTTGCTACAATATTCCTATTCACAGAATAAATATTTATATACTGACTATTACAAGATAACACATAAAGAAGGCATCTCTGTGTCTCCACTTAAAATCCCTGGCCATTCCTTCTCGTCGTTATTCTGCTGGGACCATGCATGTTAAACTTGCTCATCCCAGCAGTTTTTGCAATGTCTCTTATCTCTTACCAAGCACAGCTTTGATTTTTGTATTCCTTCCTATTTGGGCAAGACTTTAAAGGTTCTTATCATTTCCATTTCAAAGTGATCTGAGGAAAGTAGAACTGAGTTCAGCTCTTAACAGGACAATACCTTTGAAATAACCATTCCAGTATTGTCCTTGAAACAACAACTGCAGCCTGCCATTGAGGTTTTCTTTTCCCAGTTTTGCTGTGGCTATTCTACCCACTCGGTCACATGAAAAATAACTACCTTTTTTTTTTTTTCATGGAATACATCTGCTAAACTAATTGAAGAATTGTCTTAACATTGCCTGCAGGCATGCATACAGGTTATACAAAATATTTCATTGCTATTTGTTAACATTACTAAAAGAGAACAAGACAGGCAAGGCTGCTTTGCAGTCATATATTTTATTTCATTTGATTTTTTATTATTTCAATAAGACATGCCACAATTCTACATTATCTTGTTCTTCAATACCAAATCCACAAATGTGAATTCATGGAGTAAGAAAAGTACTGCACAGCTCAACAATGATAATGTTGCTTACAATGAGGAACATGATGAACTCAACTGTATACCACTAAGGTACAAATAATTAAAATTATTTCAACAAATTGCATCAGAGAGTAATAGTCTCTGACCCAATGAAATTAAATTGAAAGTAAAAAAACAACCAGAAAATTCACGTATTTAAATGTTTAAAATATAATATATATCTTAACACATGTGCATATAAATAATCAGTAAATTTCAAAGAAAATCCAGGAAATATGGGGCACCAAATTCTAGATAATACTGCTTGGGAGGAGAAGGGAAAGAGAGAAGGGATGAAACTTCACTGTTTCTCATGCAGCTGCTTGTGGGTACATGCTGT
>NW_007727594.1:129717-134561 GCF_000696425.1 Galeopterus variegatus | reverse complement strand
GAAAGAGAGAAGGGATGAAACTTCACTGTTTCTCATGCAGCTGCTTGTGGGTACATGCTGTATTTAATCTGTCCTATACTTCATTTTTATATTTTGCTCATGTAAATTATTTTTTTTTTTGCATTCAATATTTAGTCATTTTAAAATTATAATTTTTTTTGGAAAAAGAAATATTGCTAATGTGGGTCTGGATTAAGACAATGGGGATTAAGTGATGATATAATAGTGAGGGATTTATGAAAAAAGAGGGGGAAAATTAGGAAAAAAGAGGGGGAAAAAAGAATCTTTTAGGAATTGGCAACACTGATTAACACATCAATTTCTGCCACTAGAATAATCAGGGAAAACACATCACTGCTTTCAGTGCCAAAAAGAGAGAGCAATTTTTTTATTCAAATCAGAGCTTCCAAGAAAGGCCAGCCAATGCTGTCAGACTCTCACACAGGAACACGGATGGACAAGGCTATGTTGCTGCTCCAAGAACACTGGGAAGATTTCTACTTAAACTAAGAAGGAGACATATTGAGGAACAAAATAGCTATAAACCTCCAACACCTGAGATACCTGAATTAAGTTGGAATTCCTCCTGTTTCTCTTTTTCCAGATATCTTGTCGGTTCTAGTGTCTCAACTGGGAAGATTTCTACTTAAACTAAGAAGGAGACATATTGAGGAACAAAATAGCTATAAACTTCCAACACCTGAGATACCTGAATTAAGTTGGAATTCCTCCTGTTTCTCTTTTTCCAGATATCTTGTCGGTTATAGTGTCTCGTCTCATGTATTTCTCATGTATTGAGTTATGAACATTAACCCTGTTCAAGTTAGTCTTGCAGCTCAGACTACATTTGACTCTGCTGCAACTCAGTTATATGCTTTTCATTTCCATTAGTGTGTGTGCATGCTTATGTATTTGTGTGTTTGACAGCACAGCTTGTGTATAACCTATTATAAAACATATGTACACACTGGGGGAATACAGATATATTAAGACAGAGGAGAATTAAATTGCACTGACTAATTATTCACTATGCACAAAATTTAAGGTCTGAAATGGATACCAACTATCACCTAACTCTCCAATTTATAGGTGAAGAAGCAGGCTGAGCAAAATAACCTGACTTGGTTAAAATCATACACCTAAGTAATGGTAAATCCACTTGTCCTCAAATCTTCCCACAATCCAATGCTCTTTTCTCCACAGCAGTGTATTTCAGTCAAAATCCTCTAATTATCCTGATTTGAGCATCACATATTGCTCACATATAATGGCATTCAACTCTGTGTCCCACAGATATGTACAATCAATTATGTTACAATAAAAAAAAATCCTCTTTGGCAATAGAATACTTCAGGGACTTGCCTCAAGGGACAAAACAGGCAGCTTTATCTCCCCTCCTCTCAGGTTTGACTTGGGAAGATTTACTGATTTACAGCATATTTATGTGTTCTACATACTGGATTTTTTTGTTTGTTTGTTTGAAAAATATGTATGTAACAAACACTGTGTAAAATTGTAGAAACACAATGATAATCAAGACATGGTGTCTGATCTCAATTTCCTTCAAAGAATGATAGGGAGAAAGAGACAATTGAGGAAAAATTTTAAATTAATATGATATACACTTTAATAGGAAGGCCACTTTATCTAACTGAAGTGCTCAAGGAATGATACAATGTAGAAATAAGTTAGATAAGTAGAAAACAGAAAACAAAATAATTAGGAAAAATGTTCCAAGTAGCAGAAGTAATGTGAAAAATAAAACCATAAAACACATAGGACAATAGCATATTTTAGTACCTAAAATTAATTCTGAAGGGGTGTGGGAGAAAGTGGGATGAGGTCATGGAGCAAATGTGGCATAGACAGCTGGAGTATGGGCTTTATCATGAGACTGATGGGGTTTGAGTCTTAGCTCCATAGACAGTGTCACCTTGAGAGCAAACTTTAAACTGTCCGTATGTTCACTTTTGCTTTGTAAAATAGTGTTAGCAATAGCACCTAGCCCATAAACGGCGACAGTGCTAAAGCATGCACCATGGTAAGCATGGGATAATTCAATGAGCTGAAGAACTGATTGAGAGATGTGGCTGTGTATCCAGATGGCTTTAAATTTGAGTCATGACTGTCAGTTAATAACAGCATGACCTCAAATAAGACACTTGACTGTATGCCTTCTTAATTGATTTATCTGTAAAATGGATGAAGGAATAGTACATTTCATAGTTGTCTTATGTAAATTAATGAGTGTGTGTAATCAACATACCCACAAAATTGGTAAATAATAACTAGGCCAGAGGAGGGAAGGAGGCAGAAACAAAGGGTGCAATTTAAAATAGCATGGTCAGGGAAGATCAAAATGAAGTGACTTTTGAAGGGACCTGAGGGAAACAAGCTATGTAGATATTTAGAATATGGAATAAAAAATACATGCCTATATATTTCTTCCTATATTGGCAGGAAAGTACAAAGTGAGAGGGCCTTAGGGACTATGTGGCATATTTGAGAACGGATGAGGAAGACCATGTGGCTCTAGCAGAGTGAGATGAATAATAGCAGGTGGTCAATTCTGAGCGATATGATGGAGTGCATGGAGAGGTAGTGCATATCGTGTTTGGGATTAAAGTCATTGTTAAGGTCAAACTATTATTCTGAGTGAAAGTGAAACTATTGAGATATTGGAGAGTTTCACGCTGAAAGAATCATGACCTTAATCACTAGCTGCTTGGTTGGGAACAGATTAAGGTGCAGGCAGCAAGGAGACCAAAAAGGAATCATTGCAATAATTCCAGGAACAAGGCAGTAGCAGTGGAATGGTGGAAAATGGTTGGATCTAGGATACATTTTGAACGTGGAGTTAATAGCACTTTTCCACAGGTCAGATATGAGCACATGAGAAAGATCTCATAATGTTAAACAGGAAGTGTGGTAGACTGTAAAAATGGCCACAATCGAATATGGTAGAGCTGATATTGTGCAAGCTCCATGCCTAAGCCCTAAAAAGGCTTTCAGATTCCCCTCCTCCTGGTTTGGGGATCCCTGAGGCACTCTCATGTGGAGAAGCTGGGAAAGCTTTCTGGGTCCAGAAACCATGGGTCAGTAGCTCTTATACCCCTGAAAGCAAGCCAATCTCCCATTGCAGAGTGTGTAGCTGACCAACAGCTGTCCAGAGACCAGCAAGAGAGTTGCCCAACTTAGCTCAGCATCATTTGCCAGTCCACAGAATTTTGAACTAAATTAATGGATGTTTTCTTAAATCACAAAATTTTGAGGTGGTTTGTCATGCTGTGAATAGATAATTGTCACAGTGGATAATCTATAAATTCTTTGCCGAATTTACAACACACTATAGCTGTCTCTCATAGATTCTGATATAAAGTAAAATTGCCTATTATTTGTAAACTGCCCTTTACACTAACTGCTCTTTACACTAAATCCCTAAACACCAGAGGAATGTGCGGTAGCATCTCAGTAGCACTACAACATTCATACACTAGTTAAACATTACCAGCTGTTTATTGTAAGGTCAAATAATAAATACTTCTCAACATGGGCTCATAAAATTACGTGTTCGGAGTCAGCCCCTCTCCCACTTGCCTAGAAGACTTTCCCATATCTTCTTCTTTCTCTGCATATCTACAGCATCTCTTTTTCAGCCTTCACTGTCAGTTGATGACTTTCAATTACACTAAAGGAGAAGGGAAAGATTCAAAAGAAAACTTCCACTATCACCAACCAATCCATCTACTCAACAGCCTGGGTCATAGCATGTAAACTATATTTGCCTTCCTTTCTGTTACTATAAATGAACTTCCATTGTTTGTTAAATTTAAGACTACCCTAACCATTTCTGCATATGATCTGATCTACTCATTTTTTCTAGCAGTCTTCCACTATATCTTCCAGTCCTTCTGCATTGATTTTCCTCTCTTTACCAGATCTTTCTTACCCTGTAATCTCCAATTTTTTGACCTACATTCTCAAATTAAAATAGTAAGCATCATCTATTTTTTTAAAAAGTATTGATGAGTATAGTTTCAAAGGAAAGTTAACTTTGATGAGTACATGGGCAGACAGATCAGATTATTTTGGCATTTACAAACGAATTAATGTGGGCAATTATTTTCTTACATTGACTTACTATCACAATACATACAATTTAGAAAAACTTTGCCTTTTCAATACAAAAGACTATGTTCTTCAGGATGAATTTTTATGACATTTTAAAAAGGAAATTATTTATGATAGTTGTTCTCTTCCCCTCATATTTTGCTTAGATTTTATTTATTGAATTTAAAGATATATTATTTTTATCTCTTGTCCTTCAAAAACATTTTACATTATTTGCAAATGCATCTAATTAGAATCAGGGAATTATGCATTTGGCAACAGATGCCAGCTGCGAGGTCTTGAACTTCAAAACGTGAAACTTAAGATTTTTCAAATAACAACTCAATTTATTGCTGGCATGCTGAAACAGTGTTTATTTTTATCTTTTATGCAATAAACATGGTACTCCTACAGATACTTTACTCAAGGTTTAATGGAAATATTTTCATTGAATGCCTTGGAAATTTTTATAGCTTATCTTTTCTTATAATAAAACCTTTTTGATTAAACATTTCCTTTGGTTTTTACATCACTTCAGTTTAATGTTTTGAAACATGTTAGAAAAATGTTTCCAAGATATCAAAGAATGACGACCTTCCCTTTATTTCCTGGTGAGATTTTCTGATGCACTAGAGAATGGCGATGTGATTGAAGTGGTATTCCAGCTGTGCTCAGCAGGCAGGAGAATCTCAGTCTAGACACACGTATCAAGTTTGTGTAACGTACAGCATCAC
>NW_007727594.1:128282-129313 GCF_000696425.1 Galeopterus variegatus | reverse complement strand
AGCAGGCAGGAGAATCTCAGTCTAGACACACGTATCAAGTTTGTGTAACGTACAGCATCACAGAAATTCGTTGACGTGTCTTGGAGAAGTCTATCAATGATCAATGGTTCAAGGACGTAACTAGTGTTAGCTTTTCTGGGACAAATCTGAGTTAAATTTTTTTTCCTATTTGCATTTGAGTAAAATTTATCTTGCTGGACAATACATTTGAACAATTGGTCTTGAAAAAAAGTTCTATATCCTGTATTCAAGAAGCTCAAAAACATTATCCCTTAGGTAATAACATCACATGTATATTGCAGAAACTAGTTGAGTTGATTGGTAGTAAAGAGGTAACACTGTGTTTGCTACCAGTAAAACCAGAAATTTACATCCATTTCTTATAATCTGTTTCCTGGGAACAGCTAAAAGTTAGATAGCCAGCTGACACTGAGGCTTGTGGAAATGTAGATTTTTTGAAGACCATGGGAAATATTTGAAACAGCTACTGTAGATACTACAATTAAGAGACAAGAGAATAATAAATAAAAATCAAGTTAGTGACATAATCCTACTTAAATTTCAATGCAGGAACTTAAAATAATATCACCCAGAATTTGTCATGATCTTATAAAAAATACTTAGCTTGGAGGAGTAACAGAATAATCAAAGAATTATGGAACTGAAAAGAAGTTTACAAGAGAAGATGGTCAAGAAATTAAATGTACTATAAGTATACTATTGTAGATCTAACAAGAGCAAAATGGTTGAGGAAGTCAAATGAAATTTTAATAGTAGTAATGGGTGAGAAATTTTATGTGTTTCAAAGAACTAAAATTTAAAATGTAGATGAGCAGAATAATGTAGAAAGGGAAAATAAGAGAAGTTGAAGAAACAAGCATTCATGGTCAGAAGAACTAGTGATTTTGAAATATTCAAGGTAGAGCAGTATTAGTTTCGAAACAGGCTGGGATTTTATTTATAGATAATTAAACTGGAAAGGAAATGGAGTGGATAAACTTGATGAATTAAAGAAGCTATAAAAACGGGGA
>NW_007727594.1:115609-127851 GCF_000696425.1 Galeopterus variegatus | reverse complement strand
AAACTGGAAAGGAAATGGAGTGGATAAACTTGATGAATTAAAGAAGCTATAAAAACGGGGAGGGTGAGAATACAGAATAAGTAGATGTCGATAAGTTTTTTAAAAAGGGAGGATACCATTAAATAGGGCATTGGCTCTCCCTGATAACCACGGTGGCCAAAGGACATGCTCATTGTTTTTTCTAAGTTCCTGACTTGGAGCAATGAGATGATGCTTCATTGATAAAATAGTAAAGGATGTGGTAGTAACAGGAGGAAACAGTTTTTCTTTGATTCAAGAAAGAAGACAAAGTATTCAAGCTCAAATTAAAGCAATTCATAATAGGTCTAGGGTTCAAATAAGAGAGTACTATAGCTTAAGACAGTGTGACTTACTACGTTTAAAAAGCTCACAGTCCTGCACATACTTCAGTCCATTTTCTATTGCTTATAGTTGATTACTTGAAAGTGGGTAATTTATAAAGAAATGAAATTTATTTCTTACAGTTTCTTTAAAAGTTTATTTATTATTATTTCTTTTCTTTTTTACATTCTAAGATGTTATTATGAAGTAGTTGTGGGGGAGGGGGAAAGGGAAGGGGGAAGGAAATAGGGTGAGAGAAGGCAGAAGGATGAAGGATGTGATTGAGGCCTGTGGCACCCCCCTCATTCCTGCAAGGGAGATGAGAGGGTTTCCAGTGGTGGCTGATCATTGCTGGACTGAGAACCGATGTCAGTGGGGTATGGCTGAAGCCCTCAGCCCCCCACCACCCCAGCTCAGGAGACTAGGTGGCTTCCAGCGGTGGTTTGGTGGTCATTGCTGGACTGGTTGCAGATGTCAGGGGATGTGGCAGAAGCTCTTGGCCCCCCACTGTCCCAGCTTGGGAGCCCAAATCATTTCCTGTAGTGGCTCAGTGGTCATTGCTGGGCTGGTTGTAGGTGTTTGGGGGGCATCGCCAAGCCCCAAGGCCTCCCACTGTCCTGGCTTGGGAGCCTGGGTAGCTTCCTGCTGTGGCTGTCACTGGGCTGGTTGTGGGCATTGCGGGGTATGGTTGATGCTCGGACTCCCCACCACCCCATCTCAGGAGCCAACGGCACTTCCTGCAGTAGCTTGATGGGCATTGCTGGGCTGGTTGTGGGTGTCAGTGGGTATGGCTGAGTCCCAAGGCCCCCCACTTCCCCAGCTCAAGAGCCCAGGGTGCTTCCAGGAGCAGCTTGGGGGTCATGGCTGAGGCCCTGGGCTCTCCCCTCTCCCTGGCTAGGGGGCTTCATGTCCTCCTAGGATTTATAGGTGTTCTTTGGTGATGTGAGACCTTTACTAGTTAATATCAAATGTTTTTTCTGGTCTGCGGATATTTTCTTTCTTCTTTCATTTCTGTGTTGGATTACTTGCTGTTTCCACCACTTAAATTCTGCACTGGAACTAATTTGTTGCCCTTTTCTTACTTCTAAAATGGGGGAACTTCCTGTGGGGACCAGCACTTGAGCCTTGTAGTTGAGCTAAGTTGCTGCTTTACTGCTGATTCCCTGGGGAGGGCATTTTGTGCAGCTCAGGTTTTAACAGTTGACTTTATAGGTACTTCTGGGTCTTGTGAGATCTGGTGTACCTGGGTTGTAGAGAAACTGTGGTCTGGATCTGACTCTTTTCAGCAAACTGCAGCCCCTGAAGTTCTATATTTCTGACCAATCTCTGCTGAGTGGTCCTGCACTGATTGGGGGGCAGAGCAGCTGTCCTTGCTGTGCCCCAGTGCTCCCCCAGTGGTCCTGTCTGCCCTGCCGCCCACACTCCAAACACTTCCCATGGGGCGGGCTCTATACCAGTCCCTTGCAATGACTCACCAGCCTCTGAGTGGCTCCTTTTTCAGTTCTTGTGTCTCCTCACTCCTACATGGGTCCATGGGAACCCTGTTAGTGGTCATGCTGGCCTGGGGGCCACCAAGGCCCTCTTCTCCCCTGCTACCTCTAAACAGCTTCATCCAAAAGGCACAGCTGTGCCTTTTGTCAACTCTTGCTCTGTGTGCTCAGCAGCTCCAGCCTTGAAGAAGGTGGGACTCAAAATGATGGGAGCGGTCCTTTCTTCCTCTCGTCACAGCTTCTCCTGCCTTCATGAACTCTGCTGGTCTCTCCTCCTCTTCCCCTGAGCTCTAGAAGCCCAAGCTTGGCTGTTATTGCTTTTTAATAGTTGTAAATTTGTTGATTTGTGGGAGAGAGTGATGCTGGGGACCGTCTATTCCATTGTCTTGACCAGAAGCCCTATTTCCTACAGTTTTGGAGTCTGAGAAGTCTACAGTTTAGGAGGCACATCTGGTGAGGGCTTTCTTCTTAGTGGGGGCTCTGTACGGAGTCTTATGGCAACCAGGGTATCAAATAGTGAAAATGGTATGAGCAACAGAGTTAAATTCTCACATTTTCTCCTTATAAAGCTATCAGAAACAGAACCATTTCCTGATAACCCCAAAACCATTAACCCATTGCTCATAAATAGATTAACTCATTCAGAAAGTTACAGTCCGCATGATCCAGTGACCTCTTAAAGGCTCCACCTTTCAAATATCATAGTCACACTTCCCATGATCTTAATTTTGTTACAATGGGGGTCAAGCTTCAATGAATTTTGGTGGGACATTCAATTGACAACAAACTCCTATGTAGGCTTGGGAACATCTAGAATCGTCATATGCTCAAGGGGGTAGACTTATTTAAGTGCAATTAGAGTCAGAAAATATGCATGGGAGCACACTGGTAAAGAAAGAAGTAACCCCACTACAGTAGCTGAAAGAAGGTCAATCTATTCAGAGCCCAAGTAGAAGAGATAGCAGCAAATTAAAGGGAACTGCCACATCATTGAATCAATAAAGAAACTAAGTTCATGAAAGAGGACAATCCAGATTTGAATGAGTCAAGAGAAGAGCTCACAAGTTCAGCAGCTATACTTCAGTGGATATCAGTAGGATCCAATTACAAAACCAAACTAGCCAACTCCAAAACAGTATAAAAACATTTGTAAATTTAAAGCAAACTTTCTCCAAGTGGGTTTCACCCACACATCTATAGACCCTCTTGGGTTGGAAAATATGGGGGGAACAAATCTGAAGGATCGAATATTTGTAAAACTAACTTACATAAAACAAAGTAGAANCTTGCTCTGTGTGCTCAGCAGCTCCAGCCTTGAAGAAGGTGGGACTCAAAATGATGGGAGCAGTCCTTTCTTCCTCTCGTCACAGCTTCTCCTGCCTTCATGAACTCTGCTGGTCTCTCCTCCTCTTCCCCTGAGCTCTAAAAGCCCAAGCTTGGCTGTTATTGCTTTTTAATAGTTGTAAATTTGTTGATTTGTGGGAGAGAGTGATGCTGGGGACCGTCTATTCCATTGTCTTGACCAGAAGCCCTATTTCCTACAGTTTTGGAGTCTGAGAAGTCTACAGTTTAGGAGGCACATCTGGTGAGGGCTTTCTTCTTAGTGGGGGCTCTGTACGGAGTCTTATGGCAACCAGGGTATCAAATAGTGAAAATGGTATGAGCAACAGAGTTAAATTCTCACATTTTCTCCTTATAAAGCTATCAGAAACAGAACCATTTCCTGATAACCCCAAAACCATTAACCCATTGCTCATAAATAGATTAACTCATTCAGAAAGTTACAGTCCGCATGATCCAGTGACCTCTTAAAGGCTCCACCTTTCAAATATCATAGTCACACTTCCCATGATCTTAATTTTGTTACAATGGGGGTCAAGCTTCAATGAATTTTGGTGGGACATTCAATTGACAACAAACTCCTATGTAGGCTTGGGAACATCTAGAATCGTCATATGCTCAAGGGGGTAGACTTATTTAAGTGCAATTAGAGTCAGAAAATATGCATGGGAGCACACTGGTAAAGAAAGAAGTAACCCCACTACAGTAGCTGAAAGAAGGTCAATCTATTCAGAGCCCAAGTAGAAGAGATAGCAGCAAATTAAAGGGAACTGCCACATCATTGAATCAATAAAGAAACTAAGTTCATGAAAGAGGACAATCCAGATTTGAATGAGTCAAGAGAAGAGCTCACAAGTTCAGCAGCTATACTTCAGTGGATATCAGTAGGATCCAATTACAAAACCAAACTAGCCAACTCCAAAACAGTATAAAAACATTTGTAAATTTAAAGCAAACTTTCTCCAAGTGGGTTTCACCCACACATCTATAGACCCTCTTGGGTTGGAAAATATTATCAGTAGGATCCAATTACAAAACCAAACTAGCCAACTCCAAAACAGTATAAAAACATTTGCAAATTTAAAGCAAACTTTCTCCAAGTGGGTTTCACCCATACATCTATAGACCCTCTTGGGTTGGAAAATATGGGGGGAACAAATCTGAAGGATCGAATATTTGTAAAACTAACTTACATAAAACAAAGTAGAATGAGTTATTGTTAAATGGTAGATATAAATACCTCTACCACATGCACCACGTTGGCTTGGGATTGTAGTAGATTGTATTATTTGTTCAAAATTATTCTCTCCCCACCCTGACAGTACTTCATGGCAAGTGGAGCATTCTTATGCACTCTATTGACTTCTGCCTTGGTAGGGTGACGTGCTCTGTTCAGTGGATTTTGAGTGGACTGACATATGCCACAGCTAAGCAGAAGCTTTAAATGCATTGATATGGTTTCTTGGAGCCTCTTCATTTCTCTCCATCATGAGAACAAAATGATCCAAATAAAAGATTTCCTTTCATCCTTCATTCTAGAATGACAAGATATATGAAGCCAGGTCCAGCTATGTCAGACAAGCCAGATGGATAAAGCTGTAACTGAACTTCAGCCTTCATGTGCAATGAGCAAAAAATAAATGCATACTGCTGTAAGCACAAAGGTGCTGATTTTTTTTTGTTTCATATCAGCATAAAAGCTGACTGATTAGTGGGCTTATAAAAAGATTATATAAATTTTAATTATAATAATGTAAAGGACGTCTTTAAATGGAGGATCAAATGGTGTGAGAATAAGAGCTAGCTCTGATAGCTCATATCATTGGATTCTGTTATTCAACATGCCTCTCTTCTATTGCCAGTCATCTATCTATGGAATGTATAGTCTTGGAGGGTAGTTCTATATCTTTTCTTTTCCATTAGTTTTTAAAATATATTTTTGTTGAGAAACTATCTAACTTGTTATCAATTTTCAGATACATTCTTTATACTGAATGTGTTCATGTAACTCCATATATTTTCCCTTTATAACTTTGCCCCAATATTTACAAGCCTAACATATTCTTCTTACATAAATTAAGTCACTAAGAACCTTGAGTTTGTAGGGTATTAACACTGCAATTTTTGTGTGGTCAAATTTTTTATAGAAAATCATTTATAAAATATAACTTTTATTAATTCTGTTTTGCTGAAGAAAATGGGGAAAAGATAAGAAAACAAGACAAAAAAAACCCAAAATGCTTATGTGTTGAGTGGTTATCCAGTGATAACCATTATTTTAAATATTGGCATCAATCCCTCCCCCAAACACGGGATAATATTCAATGTGATTTATTTAAAATATATATAGGCTAATAATTTCCTAATTAAATTAATTTCTATTGCATTCTGATTTACAAATTGACTAAACTTATTTAGCCTATTCCTTATTGTTTTGGCTATAGATATTTGAGTTAATTAGTTAAAAACTAAAAGAGGCACTTTTATTGATTTGATAAAAGTTTAGAAAACTCTTTGTATAGCTAAATTGCTATTGCAGAGCATTTACCTCAGAAAATTCCCTAATGTGGATCTGTAAACTAGGTCTATCATGGCTGTCTCTTAATATTTATAACACTGAGAGAAAAAAATACATAGTTCTAATTATATCTTCAAGTATTAGAAATCAGCCACTGGATTTGGATCTACTGTTCTCTGAAGGGATTCTTTAGTCCATAAGACTTCAACATTCTCTCTCATTTAGGTACCTAAAACATCAAAATTGGGGAAGTATTGGCAATGTTTTACTGCACTTGAATAGCTCAGCTTCACGTTATTAGAAAATAATGTCATGTTTCTAATTGACTTGAGCTGAACAAGCACGCTAGAGAATCTTGGGCATCCTAAAATTCATCAAGAAGATAAAAGTAAAATCAAGGCAATAATATTCCCTGGCAGACCTGTAATGTCTTGCTGCTAATTTCCATGGGAAGCTTTATTCCTCAGAGAAGGCTACTTGTACTTCTAAATACTGAAATACAAAAATCTCTGCATAATATATCAAGGCAGTGAAACAAATGAGGTTGTCTCATTTCTTCTTTTATTGCGATACCCTGAATTTTGTTCGTGTGTGAAAGATAAAAACAGCTTTTTAATTTTTCCCCTTTGAAAACATTTTTGTGGAGAATACAAACTGAGTTTTTTTTATGACTACATTTTAAATATGACATCATTCCACCTTTTCCACATAACAGAGTGTTCATTAAAGTCGGCAAGCTGCTACAGCAAAGGTCTTCTGTCAAGGTTTCTGTGCATTTCCCCTTTGGCTTCACATTTTTAATTGGTTTAACCAAAAGAACATAATCTCTACCTGGTAACAGGAAGACATCCAAATTTCATATTAGCTTTCTTATCTCTAGTGGCTATCTCTAGCAATACAGCATACTAACGAACAAAACCTAAGGACCTCTGCGACTAGAAAAAAGGAAAAGAAAAATCTTCATTTTTGGAAAGTTTTACTGGTACACCACATAGCATCACACAATTTTCTCTGGTGTGGTCTCAAACATATTGTAAGAATACTTCCAGTAAGTTGAGTCTTTTTGTTAAGGTGTTATATTGCCAAGCTGTTAGAGTAATGCAGCTGGGCCTAAAATTTTTGGCTTGTTAGTCAAAGCTGAACAGTGTCCATAGATTTTTCTGAGCCACTTCCAACATACAGTAGCAGCTGCTGTGTTTATGAACAATACCACTGTGCAAGTGGCAATTAAACTCCAAAATTCTAGATATGTAGTTGGGAAGCAGCAGGCAGTAAGCACACAACTGGCATTGAACTAAAGCAGAAAAGATTCCCACTTTTGAAATATAAGTCAGGCTAACAAACCCACATTGCTGTATACATTAAATGGTGAATAAAAACCAACACTATTTAATAGAACAGGACAAGAATCTTTAGAATAAAAAAATAAAGATTTTTTTTCCACATGTGGCTTCAGAAGGTAGTTACAAAAAGCATGAACTCTTTTCATACATTTTAAAATAGTATTTAAGATTCATCTCATATTATTTCACTGTATATCCTGCATGTGCACAGTCCTAATACTAATTTTATAAGGGCAAATGATTTTGAAATAATTACAGGTTTTCCTTTTGACCTTTGGGACATATACATAAGGATGCCAAATGTCTCTGATGAAAATAAAAGGCAATTATAATCATAAGCACTGCACCTCTTGGTTATTTCCTCTCTTTGAAGTTGTAGTTACAATGTTAATTTTCCTGGAAAGTATCAGCTATAAATTCAGTGGACAACACTTTTCAGCATCTGTCATTGACCCCAATGGGGATATTTTGAATGTGATTGACTGCCTTCTGGGATATTAACTAGGACAAATTTAACTCAAGTGAGCCTATTTACCCTTAATTAATATAATGTTAAATGCTATAATCTCCCATAAAATAGATTTTTTTGTGTTTTAAGGACAGTGTACTATCTTACGTACCACATTTGGGAGGAATAATTTATTCCTATTTACCCTTAATTAATATAATGTTAAATGCTATAATCTCCCATAAAATAGATTTTTTTTGTGTTTTAAGGAGAGTGTACTATCTTACGTACCACATTTGGGAGGAATAATTTATTTTTATTTACTAGTTTATTACAGGTTATAAAATACACTTTTGATTTAATTCATAATTATTCCATCATCTAATAAAGAAACCTTAAACACAAGGATCAAAATGTTGGGTTTGAGGATTAAACTAACACAAAACAAATACATAAAAAAACACTTGATCACTCTAATATTTCAGACATTCCCAGAGTTTCAGATATTATTTCTATCTGTATCTCTTCATGCTTCTAACACTGTGTAATATCATTAAAGTTTCTTGTTTCTAAGATGAACACTGTCTGGGAGATAAAATATAGGATACTCTACCGGTAAAGATTCCAGAAGAGCTGAGATTTGATCCTGTTCGAGTGACTCATTTATTGTAAAACCTAGAAAAATCATTAAAGCTAGCTTAAATCTGTGATTCCCTTAAATTATTAAGCCTACATCCCTGTCAAGAGTGTGTTTCTCAAACTGGGTTATACTTACCCTACAGATACATTTGGGATGTGGCTGGAGCAATACCATGTCAATTACACTCAAACCTTCTTGAAATTAGAAGCCATCATCGTCCTGTTCAATGCCGTCTTTCATTCCCCCATTTTATGCCTGTCATTGAGTGGGTACTCTACATATATTTGATGAACAGAGATGAAAACATTTCATATTTTGGGAGTACCTAGTTTGCAAAAAGTTATGTAGTTGCAAAACAGTTTTCTTTTTATATTAAAATTACATTGACATATTCAGTAGTAAATTACAATACAGAATTTTAAAATAAATTTGTGACTTCAAAGACATATTTCATTAATAGTTATTCTAATTGCCCTATGCCTTAAGACTTCTTAAGAAATTTAGGTTTATACTTGGGATGGAGATCGCTCTTTCATGAACAAATCCATTTTTTTATACTTTTGAATTGATCCTTTTAAGTCGGTTGACCATCTACCAATCAAATTCTGCAGCTTTCATGTTAGTGAAACCTGCTTGGGTTGATCAATATGCAGTTCTCCTCTTTTTTCTGGGGAAAATGTAAACTATATTCTTAAAGCATCCTTACATCTCTGTGGAAACACGTGACTAGTCTGGGACACTGGCATTGATGTATGCCAACTTCTGCCTTAGCCTTGAAAATGGCCCATGAAAATGTCCTCCCAATTTTGCACATTGCCCAATTGGACACCAAGAATCCAGGGTGGGATCCCAAGACTCTAAGTGGAAGTGGAAATACTACAGTCACTGAGTGACTACATAGAGAACCATCCAGAAAACCTATACAAACAAGAATATCTTCATTTGTTTGAGCAGGAGATAAAGCTTCATTGTATTTAACTATCAGATATTGAGGTTTCTTTGTTTCTGCAGAACAGCTTAGCCTACACTAAATGAAACCAAAATTTGTATGGAGAAATGGGATGCTGGGATAAAAAATACTTATCTGTCATTGTCTTAGTGTTCAGGTTGTGGTGATAAGAAATTTGACATTGAAACATGTAAAGATTTATGTTATATGTCAGCAAAACATTTGGTAAAATTGTCAACTTTGAGAGCTTAAAAGGTTAACTATATGCCTCCAGAAGCTATAAGGTAAGAAGTTGAAAAACAATGTCACAGTTGTATGTGTTGGTTACTATTCATGACTTCTCACAAAATATGACAAGAAAAAAATGAGCTCAGGAAGGAATTGCACCTATACCTCAAACGGTTGAAAATACAATTTTAAAAGTCTTTGAACAGCATAGGACTGGAAATACTTCTCACTGAAAAAAGATATCAAGACCTACCATGGTATAGCTTTGAGAAAGGTATTGAAGCAAGAAAGGAATAAAATAAAGACTATTTGAATGTTTGGAAGTCCAGGCTCCCCAGTGGGCCATTGCTGGTATGGGACAGGGTGTGGGTGTGAGTATTAGTGAAGCCATGTTGTTTTCCTGTGGTGCGTGGCTGGAGATGGGCAGCACTGACTAACAGTTTTCTGTGTGGTTATGGTTCCCTTTTCTGGTCATCTGGCTGGAGAGAAAAAGCTTTTGCTGGACCCTTTACTGTCTGCACCCATTGGCGTTTCTGGGTGGATGGCTTCTCCAGCACACAGTCTGGGATATATGAGGCAAAAAGGAAGCCCTGAGAACTCACAGTCACATCATTTCTTGGGTGTCACGGTCCCTGGCAGGTCCACCTTCTCTCTACTTTAAGAGTCTTATTAAATATAATGTTTTTATATAATGCCCAGGATTTTTAGTCGAACTTAACTAAAGGAATAAGGAAAAGTACATCTACTCCATCCTCCGGGAAAGAGAAGTTGTGAATATAATTATCATTTTACAGATGAGACACATGAAGCTCAGAAATGTCGAGTGGATTATTTAGAGATTCTCAGAGGGAGGGCTATGGCTTTTATTGGGACTTATATTGCTTCTTGCTACCATCCATTTTTCACTTATAGTAATTTGGAAATTTCTATCCCATAAAGCTTTATCTACATTGTTGATACCTAGAAAATAGTTCAACTGTAATGTTTCCTACTATGATATGATTTTGTTGCTTTATGTAATTCTGTCAAGTGGCTATGCTATTAGGTATATTCCAATGTAAAATGATAGAATCTTCATGATGAAATTTCCATTATCATTTTTGAGTGAACATCATTAGCCTTATTATTTTTTTTATTTAAAGTTTTTACATTTTCTGCGTTATAAACCAATGGTAACTCTTTGCCCCCTGCCACAAATTTCAATTTTTCTGTGTTCTTCTAAGTGGCATATAGCCGGATCTCAAAAAAAAAAAAAAAAATCCAAACCTACCATTTCCTTTTTAAATAGTGATTTGTCATCATTATGGATATATTTTAATTTCTTGCTACCATCCATTTTTCATGCTTTCCTTTGCTCCTGCCTTTTCTCTTACTCATTTATCTTCTTTCTGACCTCCCTTGAAATTGATTAGCATTTAACACTGCTCCTCCACATCTATTTTCATTACTTTGTTGCAAACATTTGATATTATATGTCTATTTCTCAGTGATTTTTCCTTTAAATTGTTATTATATAAATTTAACCTTAAAAAGTTAATATTACCATTATTCTTGTTGAAAGTAATTATAGACCTAGACTCCTTAATTCTGATTACCAGCTCATGTGGTACATGCTCCATTCTTCAGCATTATAATTCCACCCATTGTATATTCATCAAATTAGTCATTATTGCGATTTCTGCCTCACTGTATCAATTTACTTTGTCATCAATATTTCTTCTTGAATTTCTCTTTTTGTATCAGTCTTTTCTTCCCAAGTCCTTTGTTACTATTTTCCAGCTTTATTCTATTAGAAGTAAATTCCCTCATTCTTTTTCTAATGTGACTTTATTTCATCTACTGCTATAGAGTCATAGTTTCATTGCACATAATCATACTATTTTTCTACTGTCAGCAATTTGAAGATGTTAGAATAGTTTGTTCCATATGCAAATTTAATTTAAGCATGCTCAGTATTATGTGGTGTATCCCACTATCTCATTTATTTACATATGTTTTTGAGAGTGTTCCAATTTGAATGATGTTCACTCCACAGCCACCTGATTTTTCAAACTTAAATTATATTCAATTGTCTCAAAATGTGACTCAGCTAGTATTTTGCTATTTGCCATGCCTTAACATTGACATCAAAGAACAGCACAGGTGTGATCAGCCATCTGTCTCCTCACTCTAATTCATCCCAGGTCAGCTGAGGAAATGTTTAGTGACTCTTGCAGCATGGATGCAGAGATGTCACATGGCTTGGACTACAAAATTCATAAGACATTCTTCCATATTTTTATATTCTGTAAAAGAAGCTACAATCTTGATATTTAATTCTACTATTGAAAGTAGTGCTATAGTCAGTCAACTCGGCTCACAATGCAAGACATTTGAAGACTAGGGTGTGCTCTGCAGTACTTAAAAAACTGTGATCTGGCTATACCTGCAGCTGAACATGGCTGTTTTGACCTTGTGTTAGTTTACACATGTAAGATATAACATGACTGTATTCCCTATCTTCTAACATCTATTATTGCTTTTGAAAAATCTGCTGGGAATTTACTAACTCTGGTAGTTTGTGAGATAACATTTTTGTTTGTTTGGGTTTTTTTTTAAGTCTTCTTTTTCTTTCTTCTTTGTGTTTTACTTGTATATGTCTAGAAGTGAATTTAAAAATAGTTTTCAGGAATTTATAGGCTTCTATAATATGAGGATTACATGTTTCATCAACTCTGGAATATCCTTAGTCATTATTTTATTTCAATATAGTCTTTCCTAATTCTCTGTGTTCTATCCTTCTGAATTTCTTTCCAAACATTCTTTGGACATTCTTACTTTTTTTCCATGTATTTTCAATTAACTTTTCTTTTATTTTTCCATCCTCTGTCTTTCCTTTTATGCAAAGCTTGTAAAAATACCAGCTTGATGTTATTCTCTCCCATAGGCTCTATCGCTGGGATG
>NW_007727594.1:113514-114435 GCF_000696425.1 Galeopterus variegatus | reverse complement strand
TCTTGCTTTCTTATTCCGCCATCTTGTGATTTTATACCCTGTGTGCTGAAACCACCAAGGAGACCCTCACTGGATATGTTCCCTGGACTTTGGACTTTCCAGCCTCTGAAACTGTAAGTAATAAATTTTGTTTTCTTATAAATTACCCAGATCCAGGTATTTTGTTATAAACAACAGAAATGAACTGATATAGAAAATTGGTACTAGAGAAGTGGGGTGTTGCTTACCACAAATACTAAAAATGAGGAAGTGGCTTTGGAACTGGGTGTTGAGGAGAGGCTGTAAGAATTTGGAGGAGGAGACTAGGAAAAGCCTACATGCTAGTAGGAGTGTAGAAGACAAGAAAACCAGAGAAAGTTTGGAACTACTTTGAGACTGGTTAAATGGTGGTGAGCAGAATGTTGATAAAGATGTGGATAGTAAAGGCCATTTTGAGGAGGTCTCAGATACAAATAAGAAGGAATTTATTGGACACTANTATTTTCAATTAACTTTTCTTTTATTTTTCCATCCTCTGTCTTTCCTTTTATGCAAAGCTTATAAAAATACCAGCTTGATGTTATTCTCTCCCATAGGCTCTATCGCTGGGATGTCAATTATGTAGGGGAAAAAAAAAAAAGACACCATTAAAGACTGAGAACCTATTCCTAGCCTCTGGAGATCAAGTCAGTCTTGATTTAAATATGAGTGCCTCATATCGACTGTTTCCCCAGAACTTAATCCCCACTGTAACTGTTGAGGGTGGGAAATCTTATTATGGTATTTGAAAGGTGGGGCCTTGAAGAGGTGATTAAGTTGACGGTTTAATAGCGGTCATGGGCATGGTTCTGAGGGCTTTAAAGGGAGAGTGCATGAAAAATTCTTGCTTTCTTATTCCGCCATCTTGTGATTTTATACCCTGTGTGCTGAAACCACCAAGGA
>NW_007727594.1:108828-111303 GCF_000696425.1 Galeopterus variegatus | reverse complement strand
TTCTTTTGGCCTACTTCTCCCTTTTGGAATGGGAATATGTACCCTATGTTTGTCCCACCATGGTATCTTGGAAGTAGATAAATTGTTTTGATTTCATAGATAGGACTTTGGACTTTGGACCTTTGAGTTGAAACAAGTTAAGACTTTGGGGATGAAATGAATGTATTTGTATGTGAAAAGGACATGAGTTTTGGGGGGCTAGGGGTGGGATGCCTTCAATTGAATGTACCCCTAAAACTTAATTCTTGCAGCAACTATTGAGAGTTGGAAATTCTATTATGGTTATTGAAAGGTGGAGCCTTGAAGAAGTGATTAAGATGACAGTTTAATCGTGGTCATGGGAGTGGTTCTGAGGGCTTCAATAAAAGGAGAGCAAATGAGGAGCTATCTCTCTCTTTCTCTGCTTCTGCCATTCTGCTTCTGAGACACCTGCTTAATGTCACCACCAAGGCCTTCACCAGATGTGTTCCCTGGACTTTGGACTTCCCAGTCTCTGAAACTGTAAGCAATAAATTTCATATTCTTATAAATTGCCTAGTTTCAGGTATTTTGTCATAAGCAGCAGAAATGGAGTAATGCAACATGATTACTGGCACTAATTTCCCTTCAGATATGGAGTGGTCCATGACTCTCTTCAATGCTGCTGTACTATATAATGTTTTTTACCAAAAAAAAAAGAAAAAGCCAGTGCACTTTTCCCTGAAAACAATAACTCAACTCCCTATAGTTTCCATTTGTTCATTTCCAGAATAAAAATTATATAATAAATTAGTTAAGCAAAAGAGCAAATATCTAAGTACTCTCATGCAACAACAATGGTTTTAATTTTTTTGAACCATTTCCACAAATTATAGTTTTCAATTTGTTCTTAACCATAATTTGGTGTCATATTTCTTCTAAATTTTCTTTTCCTAGATTTGAATGAAATTGAAAACATCCTAAAACCTTTATTTTATGACTAAGAAGAATATAATGATTGAAGGCTAACAAGAACAAATGGTTTTACTGTTATCATGAGATAGATCTTCAAAGAAAAATTTGACTGAATCAGCAATTATTACTTAATCATCTTGATATTATAAAAGAAGCAAAGTATGAGAAAGAGGTATAATCTCTCTTTAGTAGATTCAAGAGGACTTTCAATTAAAATAAAAACAAACTATATAAGGAGTGAGATGTTCGGGGAAAGAAATATGCTTTTGAGTTCTCATCAGATATGCCTTTGCAGAGGAGCCAAAACACACAAACAAACAAACAAAAAAACACTCAAGTTTTCCATCATGTACATAAGGGAATGCTAAAGATGTTATCTTTGAGAAGAGTTTCCTGTAGAATGTATTCATATGGCCTTTAAATTCTTGAGTCCTTTAGAATGGCACTCAAATGGAAGGACAACAGAATGGAGATCAAAGAAAATAAAGCTTTAAAAAGTATAAGAAATTTCCCTCATTTTTATCTTCATTTGTAACCCCCCCCCTCCCCACTTCTTTTGTCATCCTGTCCCTCTGTCTCCTTGTAAAAGGTTATTTCAGGGCTTTCAGGGTTTTCTGTTCCCCCCTGCTTTTCTGTTTTCCTCTTCTACCTTGTTTAAGCTGTGTCTACAATTTTCCTGAGTATATACTGTGAGACATATATATGTTGATTTTTCTATAAAAACACAAAGAACACAAAGTATTACATATAAGAAGCTGTTTCTGCAGGACTAAAATGGCCTTTTGCTTTCTGTTCCATGGTCAACTCAAAGTAAAGATAAAGAGCTCTATTAATTCTCTTTTTAATCGTATAAGTGCCCTGATGAAATTGTCTCATATACAAAACCATTATGTTAGACACAAATTAAGGCATACACAAGACATTACAATGGTATTTAAAGTGAAATATTTATGAAGTGATTTAAATACTAATGACACAGCNAAAAAAGACCATGAAGGCATTTCAGAGATCTTGCAGGCTGTATCTTCCATACAGGCTCAGAGTCCTAGAGAGACAGAATGATCTTAGGGAATAAGCCCAAGGTGCCCTCCATGGGCTTGCTGTCCAGGACCACCTCAGGATGCTGCTCCCCACACCTGCACCCTAGCAGCTTCGGCTGCTCAGCCATGGCTAAATTGGCCCCAGGTGATGCTGGACCCAAAGCTTTCGAAGCTACAAGACAAATGCCATGGCAGAATCCCTGCGATGTTAAGTCTGCAGGCTCACTGATTGCCAGAGCTGTGGAAGCTTGGGAGCCTCCACCCTGCTTTCAAAGGTTATGTGGAAAAGCCTAAGGACACAGGAAGAGTTCTGCCACAGGAGCAGAGTCACCACAGACAGCTTTCTCTAGAGCAATGCCAAGCAGAAATGTGGGGTCAGAACTGCAGCAGAGAAACCCCATCAGTGCCATGCCTAGTGGAGCTGTGAGAGTGGGACCACCATGGAGACCCCAGAACTGCAGAGCTACCAGTGTGCAATGCCAGCCTGAGAGAGCTGAAGCAT
>NW_007727594.1:94387-106391 GCF_000696425.1 Galeopterus variegatus | reverse complement strand
ATAAAGCTTTAAAAAGTATAAGAAATTTCCCTCATTTTTATCTTCATTTGTAACCCCCCCCTCCCCACTTTTTTTGTCATCCTGTCCCTCTGTCTCCTTGTAAAAGGTTATTTCAGGGCTTTCAGGGTTTTTTGTTCCCCCCTGCTTTTCTGTTTTCCTCTTCTACCTTGTTTAAGCTGTGTCTACAATTTTCCTGAGTATATACTGTGAGACATATATATGTTGATTTTTCTATAAAAACACAAAGAACACAAAGTATTACATATAAGAAGCTGTTTCTGCAGGACTAAAATGGCCTTTTGCTTTCTGTTCCATGGTCAACTCAAAGTAAAGATAAAGAGCTCTATTAATTCTCTTTTTAATCGTATAAGTGCCCTGATGAAATTGTCTCATATACAAAACCATTATGTTAGACACAAATTAAGGCATACACAAGACATTACAATGGTATTTAAAGTGAAATATTTATGAAGTGATTTAAATACTAATGACACAGCGTTCCTAGAGGAGTCACAAAATTAAAGGATAAGAACATTCCATACCAGCATTGCAGTCTGGGAGTCTGATCCATGTTACATATATTGTTTCTCATTACTCACTTCTTAAAAATGTGGCCAGGAGATAGAAAAGGGGCTTGTGGGGAATGAAGAATTGTATTCGAAGGACATGTCTTCTCTTTTTACCCTTGAATATTAGTACCAAATTCAGCTTCACATGGTTTGTCAAGAAGCCCCTTATGTAGTAATTCCAACTATCTCAGACACAATCTTGACCTTTAAAATTAGGAGGATATTTTCTGCTAGAGATACAGTCTTCAGTTCAATCTTGCCATCACAGATCCAACTTATTTACAACTCTCTGACCTGCCATTCTCAGAATGTTGGTAATTTATTTTCTTGTGGTTGCAAAATGGCTAATGCAGTTCTAGCTGTCACATGCAGAAATTACAATGTTCGGAAAAGACAAATACATATCCTTCCATGTGTACCTATATTGCCAATGAGATATACTTTCCCAGATGCCTTACAGCAGACTTTCCCTGATTCTTATTGGCTAGGTTTGGGCCACATGTGCATTTGACCTTGACCAGCAATGATCCAACCTTTGGAGTGAGGTTTTTCACCCCAAAGGTTGGATCATTGATCTGCAGGTGGCACATGGATCTGCAGATGGCAATTAGTCAAACAGAACAAGAGCTATGGCCAATAAGAAGGGACTAGTGAGGCTTTTAATCAGAAAACTGACCTTATTTGCCATAGTTCTTGAGCATTTTTCTAAAATGAAGTAAAAGAATTACAAAGAAGCAGACAGAAATTTATAAAATTGAATTAATATATTTTAAGTCTGTGGTCAATATACAGTGTCTTAAGTCATTACAGTGAATTTTTTAATTTGTATTTTGTTTTGTTTTGTTTATTTGTTTATTTTATTGGAACATAGTTGGTTGTACGTATGTGTAGGTACAGCAATGAATATCAATATCTGTATGTAATTCGTGATGTTCAATTCAGGATAATCAGTATATTCATCATTACGCTATGTAATCAATTTTTATGGTGCTTTACCAATTCCTCTTTCCCTCTTCCCTCTCACCCTTTCCCACCTCCAGCAACCTCAGTTCTGTTCTCTCCTCTTAAAAAGTTTGACATATTATTGTGATTGTTGTATCTATTTTTTTTATTTTTTAAAATTTGTTTATTTGTTTTTTATTACTTCCAACACATAAGTGAGGGCATGCGGTATTTCCCTTTCTGTGCCTGCCTTATTTCATTTAACAGAATCTTCTCTAAGTTCATTCACGTAGTTGTAAATGGCAGCATTCATTCATTTTTTATGGCAGAGTAGTATTCTGTGGTATAAATACACCACATTTTCCTTATCCACTCATCTGATTGTGGGCACTTAGGTTGATTCCAGCTCTTGGCTATTGTAAATAAAGCTGCAATAAACGTGGGAGTACAAGTGTCCCTTTGGCATGACGATTTCCATTCCTTTGGGTATAGAGCCAGCAGTGGGATTGCTGGGTCATATAGCATTTCTATCTGTAGTTGTGTGAGGAACCGCCATACCATTTTCCATAATGGCAGCACCATTTTACAGTTCCACTAATAGTATGGGAAGGCTCCCCTTTCTCCACATCCTCACCAACTTTTGTTATTCTCTGTCTCTGTAATAATAACCAGCCTAACTGGAGTGAGGTTATATTTCAATGTGGTTTTGATTTGCATATCCTGGATGCTGAATGATGTTTAGCATTTTTTCATGTGTCTGTTGGCCACTCATATATCTTCCTTTGAGAAATGCCTATTCAGCTCCTTTGACCATTATTTAATCAGGTTAATTGATTTTTAATGTTATGTTGTTTGAGTTCCTTGTATATTCTGTATATTAATCCTTTGTTGCATGCATATTTTGCAAATATTTTCTCCCACTCTATAGACTGTCTTTTCACTCTGTTAATTTTTTTTTTGGTGTGCAGAAGCTTTATAATACAATCTTAATATTCATATGGAACAGCAAAATACACCAAATAGTCAAAGCAATCCAGGGCAAAAAAATAAAAATAAAGCTGGAGGTATAACACTACCTGACTTCAAATTATACTACAAAGCTATAATAACCCAAACAGCATGGAACTGGCATAAAATCAGACACATGGACCAATGAAACAGAATAGAGAACCCAGAAATCAGCCCATATACCTACAGCCAACTGATCTTTGATAGAGTCACTAAGATCATACACTGGAAAAAATACTGCCTCTTAGATAAATGGTGCTGGGAAAATTGGACATCCATCTGTAGAAGAATGAAACTAGACCCATGCCTCTCACCATATACCAAAGTCAATTCAAAATGGATTAAATAATTAAATACATGTCCTGAAACTAAAAAAACCCTAAAATAAAACCTAAGAAAAACACTTCAGGAAGTAGGAATTGACAAAGACTTTATTAATATGACCCCAAAAGCACAGGCAGCAAAAGGAAAAATAAACAAATGGGATTATTAGTTCCTAATTTACTCACAACTCTAATATTTGGTAAGCTGATTTCTTAAAACTTCTAAGATTTGAAGCAGCAATATAAAGACAAGATGAAACAGATTAAAGCAAACTTTTTGCTGTGTAAAATAATATTGGATCAAATTTAGATGCCCAGGTTAAAATAATAACAAAAACTAACACAAACAATGGTCATTTTGCATTTGGATAAATGAAACTTTGTACCACAAAAGCTCTTCAACTATCATAAAATAAAAATCAAACATAAAGCTTGATGCTTTGAATAATAATTCTAAAATATATAATTTTTAGTTTCCCTAATATTTCAAGTACTGTGATAAAAAAAGGAAAATAAATTTCGAGATTAAATTTTATAAGCAGATATAGTTGAATGCTTAAATTTGAAGGTAAAAACTACATTTCACTAGGTAACACCTCAATCCTTGATGATCTCAATTAAATGAAGCATATTATGACTATAAAAAAGCAAATAAAAACTAGCACAATGATTACTATAAAAGAGTATGGTAGTAGACATACTTCTCATTAGTGTGTGTTCAGTAACCCAAAAAGAAAAATGAAAACCAAAAAATTATGTACTATTTTGATGTGATTCTCTTTAAATAGTTTATTTCAGCTTGACTGAAATGTTTTCTATATTAAAAAAACAAAGTTCTTGTCTAAGCAATATAAATAAATTCATAAGATAGTTTCAATTATCTCTTAAAATAATCAACATCACATATTCCATAGTTCCCGTAATTTTGAGATTACATATGTAAATGCCACTATGCAGATTGGCTTAAGTACTGCCGCAGTATTAAAAATAGTATATTCTTTAATCTATAATAGGTTGCATTTTCTAGATAACAAAATTATTGTTTTAAATGACTGACTTTATAAGTGGTTTAATATTTGCAATACATAAACAGAACATACCATTAAATAATTTTCATAACATTATTTAAATCAAGTTAGAGTATCTAAAATAAGTATGTTAAATTGGAAGTTGGAAATATCTAAAATAAGATTCTGTTGAGACATTGTGTGAATGTGGCCCAACCAATACCTACATGAGAAAAGTGATTTGATGCTGCTGAAGAATTATTTAAGTAGTTAACATATTAGCATTTCTCAAAAATATTTTAATTTATCTAACTTTAGTGATAATTGGCAGAACTTTAAAAAATCAGTTGATATTTGAAATGTATGAATCTTCTTAAAAAGTACTATTCAAAAAGCACCCCAAATTCAGACAGGAGACCTGAAGTCCATTGAGAGTTCTGTTTATCTAACTTTAGTGATAATTGGCAGAACTTTAAAAAATCAGTTGATATTTGAAATGTATAAATCTTATTAAAAAGTACTATTCAAAAAGCACCCCAAATTCAGACAGGAGACCTGAAGTCCATTTAGAGTTCTGCCACTAAATAGGTAGATGTTTTTAAACAGGTTACTTGCTCCTTTTCTTTTATTTTTTTTTACCCTGAGGATAAATGATAAAATGAGTAGGTTGAGCTAATTAATCTCTAAGAATAATATAGCTCAAACATTCAAAGAGACCGTAAGACAAAGTATAAAGTCTTAACCACAATCTGATTATACCTAAAATCCTTATGAGTTATTTATATGTATTTGGTATTAAGTTAAAGCTTGTAGCTTTTTATGCCATATCACTTCTGTCCATTTGGTATAAGTACCTGGTAAAATTAATTAATAATTAACAATTATTAATAATATATGAATAATTAAAATATATAAATATTAATAATTATAAATAATTAAAAAATAAAAGCATTTTAAATACTAGTCTCTCAACTCAGAAAAAAGTGTGTGTGTCTGTGTGTGTGTGTGTCTACATATGTTTACCTGTATTCCTTTTAAAGTTGATATCCAGGAAAAAATATTAAACTCCAGAATATATTGACCAGGAGAAATTTATTTAAGTCATAATGCAGTGTATGTTAATCCCTCTGTGCATTCTAAGTCTAAGCAATGCCTTATAATTTATGGGAATTAAATGTATATGTTTTCAAATACACCATTACTTTTCACACTCAAAATAAACCTTTAATATCATTGGTAATTATTTTTCCCATTTCCAGAGGCTTACATTATTTAAATGCCTTACCCAGCATTAAGTAGTCCTCATACTGTAGTACAGTCATATGCCACTAACAATGTCTCAGTCGATGACAGACGGCCTATGCGACAGTGGTCAGAGCAAGAGCTCATACCATACAGCCTACATGAGTAGTAGGCCATACCATCTAGGTTTGTGTATGCCTAATGACAAATTTCTCAGAACGTATCCCTGTCATTAACCAACACACGCCTGTAATTTTAATTAGGAAGTAATAGTGTCTGTAAAATTTGTGATTAAAACTAAGCCATAATCCTTAAGGCAAAGAATAGAGACCAAAGAAGTGGCAGATTGTTTTCCATTTTACTTGCAAAATTATAAAGTGATGAAAGTGTACACTTATATTAAGAATTTACTTTATATAAGAGACGGGGCTATGTACTTTATATTAATAAGCTAATTTAATTCTTGTAACAAACCCTAGGAAATAGACATCATCATTTTCTTCATTTTATAGATGAGGTATCTAAGGTTCGGAAAGGTTTATTAACTTGCCTAAGGTTATGCAGGAAATCAGAGAGATTTCAGGAGAGTTTTACCTTTCCAAGAAAGTTGACTATAGCTATAACTACATTTAGATTTAAAGAATTACAATTTCTAATGTTGTAGGCCACAAAAGTGCATTTCTAAGGGACTAGAGCTATATATATGGAGTGATCATTCACACAGAGAAAATACTTGAAGACATGTGACTGGTAGAGATTTTTGAAGGAAACAGATGACATATATGTAGAAACAGTTATAGATATGAATACAGATATACTGAGCGTGTGGGAAAGGAAGGGAGAAAAGGGAGAGAGGAAAGGGAGAGAGAGGAGAGAGACAGCAAGCAACAGGAAGAAAAGGGGTGGAGGTGAGGGGAAAACAGTGAAGAAAACACAAACAAGGTAGATTTGGAACCAGAAAATCTTCCCAGTGTCATGGAAGCCAAGACAGCAGTGCTATTCCTCAAAGGAGATATTTAGACCTTTTAATTGTTGCATTTATTTCTTAATATGACTTTAGTCTTAATATTTCTTTCCATTACTCTAATCCTCTTGCACATTTTCAGCATTAAAAATTTTCTAACATGTTGTCGTGTGTTCCCCTCCCCGCTCCACTCTTCTGTTTCAAAAACTTTCAAAGCATCCCTGTAGATGAGAGGGTAAACTCCAAACGTCTTAGCTTGCATTTGAAAACCTTCACAATCTTGCCCCAAACTATTTTCTAACTTTATATCCACTACTCTCCATCAATATGATTGATTGAATAGAATATTTTTACATATTTCTAAAAACTAAGAAAGTTTGCAGAATGTTAAAAAGTAGTTGTATTTTTCAAAAAAATATTTAGTTTCAAGATTTTTTTTATTTGAAAAAATATATTTCATGCAATGAGGAAATGTTATTTCAAGAATTTAACACATCAATAGTTTAAATTGGGAGGTTCAATTAATCTGCATAAAGGCAAGTTCAGGTTATGTCTCCTTTGTTATTTTAGATTTACAGCAAAATAGCTCAAAGTTTTATGGTATGCTCAATGAATAATGAACTTTGTTTTATGCCTCCTTCTCCTGATATTTCAACACTGCTGGGAAACAAAATTCTATGGTTCCCCTTCTTATATTTTAATTCTTATGCACATGATCTTATGTTACTGTGGATTGTTGACAATATAGAAATCTGCAGTTCTTCTACTCTGCCTACCAAAATGTTCTTCCAACAGCTGCAGAATGCCAATAATTATCTTGGTCAGTTCCAGTGCAGCAAAGTCAGGCAGCTAGCATTTAACTCCTCAGCTAAAAAATAGCCTGCATAATGAAATGTAAAATAGAGATGCTCCCTCTCACACCCAAGAGAGGTTCATTCTTTTTCCCTGGATAGAAAAGACCTGGAAAATGCAGACAGCTGAGGGATTGTACCAGCTGTAGAACAACTCTGGTTGATATTAAACCACCCTCCAACCACATATTCTCACTTAAATATAGCTGCATGAATTGACATCTGAGTATATGGACAAAAGATTTCAAATAATCTACATTAATCCCTGGGGAAATCTATCTATTACCAAGTGTTATAATAAAAATATTTCTGTAAAATTACTTAGGCAAATAACATGATGAATAATATTTAAGTTTTTAAAATGCATCTTTCTATAAACATGTCAATATCAAGTAAAATCTTCTCAAGTTTTGCTTTTCAAAAGAGCTCTTTACCATGGCTAAAAACAAGCTGATAAAATATTAGTACAAATTATATTTTTCCTGAGGAAATATAAGCAATTGAAGGGAATCAGGTGTTCATTGGCTTCCAAATGCACAGACAAAATTTTCTTAGGGAAACTGCATTCATACAGAGCTCTGGAAAGAATGCAGGCAAAGAATGGGGTGAAGGGAATGAAATCATACTACTTCCTTTTTTAGTGGTTGATGGTAAAGTGTCTATAGCATCCTTTAACAAATCCTGTGCTTCTTCACGTTCTGTGCATGGCACTACCCTGCACTTGGTGACAAAGGCAGAGAAAAAGCACAGACTTTGTCCTCAAAGGATTTACAATCCTGTTTTTAAAAAGCCAGATTCTTCATTTAAGAATATATTTATCTATATTTAAGAATAAATGTAATAATAACTTAGAATTAACTAGCATATAACAGGAATCACATGTTACAATTATACATACAATAAATGAGAAATAATGAACTCATCAAAACAGATTTAGAAAATAAGGGAAATGGCTGTTCACACAGCAATAAAAATGTGAGAAAGATAGGAACAAGGAAGATCTTTTAGGTTGTTTTGAGTCAAGGTGGAGGGGACCCCTTCTCTGATCGTGTCTACCACTCCTTTCCCCTTGCTCACTAGGCTCTAACCCCATTTATTTCTTGCCTCTGGATGCTGTGGGTCCCTCAGGAGCTAATAAAAGGCCTTGAAGAAATCAGACTCCTTAGGAGGGAGCACTGCTCAGTTTCCTCTGGCTCTTCTAAGAGGATATAACAAAGCTGGCTCTAGATGTGCAGAAGAACGCTGGGGTCCAGGAACTCACCTACTGCTACTCAAAAAGCACAGAGAGGTTAAGCAATTTGCTTGCTTACACCCAGCCTTGTGGCAAAGTTCCAAGTCCCAAAAGTCGAATTCTCTAGTTCACACTCAACCCTGATATGCTGCATGGCCTCTTTAGACACATGTCATATAAGGTGTCTTGTACTGTCACATTTTAGATAGTTACAGATATTAGCTATATCTGCAATATTAGATATTATCTTGGAGAGGGTGGATGTGTACTATGATTATCCCTAACACACTTTACTACTTAATTTTAGCATCTGTTACAAGATAATTGTTAGCAATCATTGGACTTCAGAAAAAAGTACTGCAGTATCTGAATTTAGAATTAATCCAGTGCTAAAAGCTTTAACTAAGACCATCAGGTCACAAAGGTGTTATTTGTCAAATTAGTAAAATAGTGCTCCAGTCCAAAGGAGGATCTAATTTACTTTCAATGAGACACCAAAGCCATGTGTGTAAAGCCGGTAATCCTTTTTTAACCCTTTAGTAAATGACCATCAGGTCACAAAGGTGTTATTTGTCAAATTAGTAAAATAGTGCTCCAGTCCAAAGGAGTATCTAATTTACTTTCAATGAGACACCAAAGCCATGTGTGTAAAGCCGGTAATCCTTTTTTAACCCTTTAGTAAATCATTTCATTAGTACAGACAAGGAAAAGTCACAAATCAGAAACTAAATTGGGTTTTAGAGAGTAACTGCCAGAAATGTGTCCTAGTTATAAGAATAAAGATAATTTTCATCACTGATGAAAAATGTCATGCTGTCTATAATTTTACATTTAAAATATAAGAGAAGTCAAATTAAGTGACCTTAATTTAAATGCAGTAATTAATTGCAACATGGACTGAAATGCCATTCCATAATACTTTTATGCAATTTGTTTCCTATATTATTAATGTTTTGCACGCGTGTGCATGTGCGTGCACGTGTGTGTGTGTGTATTGTTGATGTTATTGTTGAACAAGAATAATAATTGTGGTCTCAACTTTAAATAGCATTAAAAATGAGATTTACTGACCACACTTCATTGTATGTCTATATCACAAAATTTGCAAATGAGTTCATAAAGTTTTATCTCTGTCTGTTTTATCTTGATTTTTGTTTATCTCTGTATGGTAACATGTTTTCACATTGGATGAATATGAATACTTAATAACAGCTTTCAGGCATGTCATTGTGAATTTGTAGCATACATTTTGTAAAATACCTTAGCATAAAGGTGATAAAACATGCTTAACTTCTGATAAACAATTAAAGGATGCTGTGCTTAAAATTAGTAATGGAGTATTTAGATTATTTATAAATAGTAGATTGACAGATTTACACATGAATAAAATTATTACACTTCAAAACTCACTTCTTCCAATGTTAAATTTGTTTGTCCCAACATAAAAATGCTTGTAAATGATGAATATATATGTAATTCAATATTTTATAAATCAAATTACTTATTATTAAATATATATAACTTATTTAAATTATTGTGTAAGAAACTTTATGCCCATCTTCTATAAATTTTTTCTTCTCTTTTTCAATATTATGCACATTAAGAATCCAATAACTAATGGTTTAGGGAAACCCTATAATAATAGTAACAAGAATACAATGAATTTAAGTAGTGTTTATGTATGAGATACTCATTGTACTTTCAGTATATTATCTCATTTATCCTCACATATTTTTATTTAAAAATTGCTGAAGTGAATCTCATTTATCCTTACAGCATTTTTATTGAAAATGTTTTGTGTCTCCTCTCCAAACTAGTTTTAAAACAGTAAATTTTGTTACCTTTGAAAATTTTTTTTTCCACATTAATTGACTGGTTTTCAATCAATATTTTTACATATAAACACACACCATGTCAGACACTGTAAGCAATAAAAATGTTACTATCACTGTTTTGATGCTATGTTTTCCTGTTTTTTAAAAAGAAAATTTTTTTTTCCACATTAATTGACTGGTTTTCAATCAATATTTTTACATATAAACACATACCATGTCAGACACTGTAAACAATAAAAATGTTACTATCACTGTTTTGATGCTATGTTTTCCTGTTTCTTAAAATTTTTTTTCCCTCTCTTTCACTCTGTTTCTTCACTCTTTCCCTAAATACTGTATTTATCAATGTAACCTGAAACATAGCATATTTCTCTTCTGGATCAGCCTGAAATGTACCTATTCTTTAACTTGCTTCATTTTTCTCTGTTGATGCTTTTAAAGTGCCTCCTCCAGCATATTCCAACATAGGTGTCTTGTTATTACAGTGCCTCTCCCTATTTAGTGTTCTCTTCAAACCTCTATCAACGCTTACATTCACCTATTCTTGTTTAGCTGTCTCTCCCTTTCCATGTTTTGATGTCTTTCTGGGGTAATGAAGCTGAACTTTCCTATCTATTTTAGGTATAGGAGAGGAATCTTAAAATTATTTCTTTGCTGGTTTTCTTTATTTTTTTAAATTTGTATGTGTTTGTGTGTGTTAAATAGCTTTAATCTTGGTCATTGCAGCTTCCTAGCACAGTAAGAAATATTGCACATGATCAACATGTTTTGTTCTGGGGATCGGAGCAAGCGGGGGGAATCACGTTCTTAGAAAGTACAATCCAAGTTGGGAGGGCAGAGGAGTGGGGCGAGAACCCTCCCCATGCCTGTGGCAAAGTGCAGGAGCCCCCACCCCCCCAACTAACCAGATTACATCCCCTCTGGGGAATAAAGGGGTACATGAGCTCCCCCTACTCCACGGGTGCCTCCCTGTGACCCAAGGCCCACACTACCCTCCAGCTTTCTGCCAGTTTTTTAAAAATAATTTTTAAAAGAATTGCATTTTTTCTCCTACGGAACGTTTGCTTCTGCTTATATCCAGATTTTTATATCTATTCATCTCTCTCTTAGCTTTATTACTAATTCTTTACAACAGTTGAAATTATTCACGATGCACCCTAAATGCAACGAAATAAATGAATGTGTCCTGAATGAGTACATTCTTTGAGGAGATAAATTCTATTCAAAACATGTAGATTTTTATTTTTGCAAGTATTCTCAAAATACTGTTTCTGACACAAGCTTCTGCGTTCCCATTTTAAGCTGCTAGAGTCTTACTGAGGAGCTCAACTCTTCCCAATCACCACACCCTGACTTAAAGCATTTTTTTTTTTCTGGAAGTTTTGTTGTTATTACGCTATCCTAGGCTCTAGAGCTCAGTTATTATATATTTTCTCTTATAGTCTCCTTTGTCTTATACTTTAACATCATATTTCCTAAGATGGAGTATACGAACTCAGCCTGATTCATACATTCTGCACCTCCTCATAAACCTGTTTTACTGTCGCCCTTTCTTTAAGTGTCTATTTAGTTATCATTTATTCTACAAAACCTTTTCTGGCACTTTTAATGAACTCTGTATTTTCTAGGTCACAACCTTTCTTGTGCTGAACTGAAATAGGTAGTGACAGACTTAATTTCTAGCATATAAAATCGTGCCTGACTCACAGTACGTGCAAGAAATATTGACTGAACTAATAAATGAATGTTCTAAATTACTTTAAGATGCTGTATCGAGGCATTTACTTTTCTTAAGAAGGTTGGAAGTATCTGCCGTTTTTACTACGTCTTCAGCATGGAAATGTTAATTTCTGAGAAGACAAGAGTGTTTTACTTATCTGTGTATCAGCCCCCCCCCCCCCCACCAAGTAGAATTCTTTTTGTGATGAGCACATCCACTTTAACCCCTAGAAGCATAATATTGGTTTATGCTGTGCTGTTATCAGCTGCATAGCAACCGTTTGAAGGCCAAGGAACTCCTCCAGGACAGGCA
>NW_007727594.1:83266-93760 GCF_000696425.1 Galeopterus variegatus | reverse complement strand
AGAATTATGCTCAAGAAAACTCTCTATACAGGAATAACAAACCAAAGTGATTTTCGTCTACTCTTACTCAGACTTCTGTGACCAAATGTGTGTGCAGTTTTTCTTACCAGAAATCAAGCAATCAGTTCTGCAGGGGACATCAGCTGGGTGTCCTCTAATTCAGTTCAATTCTGATGCTTTCTACCTGGAAATAGACCCAGATCCCACAGGTTGAGGGCTCAGTTCCGCAAGATTTTCCCCACTTCAGATGCCAGCCACAAGTCCAGGCCTCCAGAACCTCTGATCAAACAGCTTCAAATTGGGGTTCCCATGACCCCCTCACTGGGTTTGATTAATTTGCTAAAGTGACTCACAGAACTCAAGGAAACATGTTTACCAGTTGATTATAAAGGACGTTACAAAGAATACAGATGAAGAGATGAATAGGTTGAGGTATGGGAGAAGGGACATGGATCTTCCATGCCTTTCCTGGGCACACCCACCCTTCAGGAATCTTCAGCTATCCAGAAGCTCATCCAACCCAGTCCTTTTGAGTTTTTATCGAATCCTCATTACATGAACGTGATTGATTAAATCACTGGCCATTAGTGATCAGCTTAAGCTTCAGCCTCTCTCCCCTCTCTGGGGTTTGGAGGACTGGAACTCAAAAGTCTCAATCTTCTAGTCCTGCCTTGGTCTTTACTGTCATCAGCCCCCATCCTGAGGCTACCCAGGAGCTGCCAGCCATCAGCCAATTGATTAGCATACCAAAAGACAACACTTTGGAGATTCTAAGGACTTTAGGAGCTTTATGCCAGAAAAAGGACAGGGACCAAAACCCAATATATATTTCAAAATATCACAGAAATTCATATCACATTTTTATCTAGTTTTTATTCAATAACATGAATTTAACTTTTTTTGTTTCCTCAATTTGTTCTATATTTTCAATGGTAGAATCTGGCACAGCAGATTCTTATTGCATATTTACTGAATTGATGAATATTTTTGCTACATTTATGTTGCTTTAAGGTTAAGTCAATTATTATAGATTGATTTTTTAATTCAGTCTATACCACCTGAGTATTGCATTAAAGATTTTCTTTCTATAACGGTCAGAATGTGACATAACCTTTACCGAAGATTTTCTTATACTGACCAGACAGACAAGCTTAAATATATTTTGATCAATCTTTGCAATAAAACAATCATTTTATAGTATTAAGTCAATAACTTTGGAAAATGGCATATTTCAGACATGCTTATTTTTTTACAAAGGTAGTAGCTTATATATCATGACTTTTGTCAGTTCTTTTTATATGTGTATTAAATGTATACTCATGTGGACAACACTTTCTCTGTATTTATCTAACTATACTGATAATTTCTTTAATGAAAACACTAGTTTCTGGAACATTTTTAGGTGCTATGTTACACTTTCTATATTCTGATAGGTTATTTTGTCTGCACAATTTAACACATAAGTTGTGTTAAATTTATCTTCTTTACACATAGCTTCAACTCCTATTCTTGTCTGTCATGTTCTCTCCATCTTGAATGAATTCCAATAAGAGAAATAAAAGCTCTAAACTTTGTGTTGTTATTCTTCACATTTACTTGATATTTAGGACTTGAGGGTCTTTTCACTTTTGCTTCACTTTTCACTATGAATTGCCATTTACGATATGAACAAAACAGTGGCCTTTTGGACTTCTATGGTCGAACATTACTTGAAAGGTCAGTTGTCTTGATTAGCTCTCTCTATTACTTATGCATGACATCATTTAAATATTACACACATCTTTTATCAGCAGACAGTGAATGACCACAAGGTCAACCAGTAACCTGTTTTGGTTCACACTCCACTGCCCAGGGGAACTGATGTTTATGGAACTATCCACCCTTCATTTGTAACTATCAAAGTCCTTTCCTTTCACAGTGGCAGTGCCTCTCAAACTAATTATACAGTCAAATATCTGTTTTCAAATCTCTTATTTATAGTAATAGAAATCAATGCTCATCAATTTCCATCTAACAGAGTTTTGTTTATATATATTTTTTCTGCTTTCTTACTGGATTTATTTTTTTTCCTTGTGTTATCCTTCTTTAAACTTCCTGCTCTTTTAAACTTTGCTTTTTCTTTTACCTTGAGCTTCTTTTGAAATACTAATCCCTCTATGATTGTCTCCCTTCTTTTTCAGCCCTGAACTCTGACTTTCCCTTTTGCCCATCAGCCACAGCCAGAGTACTTTCTCTGAACCAAAGTTAGCCTTTATTGTTTATTGCACAGATGAAAGAATAATCGTGCTGATTTTCATTAAAGTTTTTCATACATGTCTTTCTACTCCTTAGTTTTCTTATTTGTTTCCATCAACTTGTAATATCTCTTCTTTTGTCCCACTTCCTTCCTTTTTTTTTTTTTACAAACCCTTCTTTTTCATGTTAAATTGTTCCTTTCTTCTGTGTCCAGATGCCTATGGTTCATCTTCCCAAAGAAAGATTTAAAGAAATTGTCCTTCATATTTCCTATTACATCTCCCTTCTCTTATCTTCTGTCATGCTCAGACTAGGCAGTTTTCTGGAAGGAAGGAACTGCCTGGTTATGCAGACCAGAAATATTCTGGAGATTGTACAAAACCTAAGTAAAGAAATAAAAAAATTGCAATGGGATTTTAACTAAAGACATGAATTGGAGGAGAGGAATGTGAATGACATACCAAATAGGAAAATTGTAAGTTAAAGGAAGAGAAGAGATAGACATAAAAATGGTAGATAGGTTTGATGAACTAGAGTGAAGGTCATAAGAGAGGTATAATGAGGAAAGTTGTTCAAAGTCTGAAATAACTGGAATTCATGATCTGGAGTGTTAATTTGACACAAGTAGCAGTTGTGAATGACTTATAGGGACACATACCTTTATGAAATGTGTTCTGCTTTCCTGCACTTACAGTGATTGTCATTATACCTAATTTGAAAAAGAACAGAAAGAGTAAGCAAAGCACATTGAAATTTTAATCTAGATGACTCCTTAATAGTGCTTACTTCTAACCACACCCTAATTAGTTTCTGCATATAATGTCAGCACTTATTTTCATGGTTGAATTGTCATATACAAAAGCACAGAAAATTTGGCCACTCTTTTAAAATTGTAATTGTATAATACAATTCCCATTATGCTATTTTACCAATGTCATTTTTAATAACTTCTGGATTTTGTTCATTGGGTTATTTGGGAAAGTAATTCATCTTCTCATAATGGTTTCCATTCTGCATTTTAAAGTGTTATACTCGTGACAAGGTTTTATGTAAAATACATCATTGTCCTTCATATTTCAACATGTTATTGCAAAAGTTAATGCTGTTTTTATATGTAAGAGTAATAAAACTAACAGCTTTATGTTTTGAAAAAAAAATTAAAGGAACTATAAAAATATAGTAATATATATCCAGCTTTTTTTTCACTTCTCATGTGATCTAAGCACTCTTAACTTTAGTGTAACTAAGGTAATAACATCAACCATGCAATTGCCTACATTAGTTTTTTTTTATTTTTATTATCAAATAGCATTATTATATACATTTCTTAAATTCTATGGAAGTTGTTTAGATTATAAACAGTAATCACATCAAATGGAGTATCATATATCTAGTCATGGGAGTTGAAATAGTGAAATTAAGTAATAAGGGTGGAACTTCTTATTTTTTTTAAAAAAAAGGTAAAACATAATTTTTAAATAAAGCTCTACCTAAAATGTCACAAATCTGTAACACAGCTCTCATCTTTTGAAACATATTACTCCTAAATCCAAGCTTTCTTAAACAATATTGCTTTCATTGCTGCTATCTTTTCAAAAGTCAAAGTAAGCTAAATATTTTGCTTTAACAAGTACTACAACCAGACTCTTCATCGGTACCTTTAGATGTCCTTTATGTTCAGTAAGTGATATGGCATCATAAACAGAAGCTTGCTTGTTGCCTCAGCTTCTACCGAGAGGACTTTTAAAATTCCATAACCATTGGTATTTCAAGGAGACACTGAACAGGTAAGAAAGAACAATGCATCTTGTATGAACTCTGTTTTAGGTTCCAATCCAATATTAGGGTAATTTATGTCTTAGCAGATAGTTTGCTTTCTTGCTAAGCATTCATTCTGTGTTGCTGGAATTAATTTGGTGATCTCCAGTAGTTAATCAGAGTAACTGTAAAGGATTCTTAGCTTTTATCTTTTAATATGTTTATTTCCACAAAACCCAAATCTCCCTTCAAAGTTTGTTGTAATTTTTTATATTCATAATGAATTTGCTTATATGTAGAAAATACAATAGGTATACTATATATCATATGCTTTTTATATAGTATATATAATTATGTACTATATATTACATAAAACATACAATAATTTTGTACTATATACATAGTCTATATATGTATGTGTATAAAGGGATTTACCAATTATATACATATATATGAGAGAGAGAGAGATTTACCAATTATAAGCATAATAATTATTACAAATTAAATCAAGTTTTCCCACACAATGACAAGATACTTTGGGAACAAACAAAATATCATAAATACATGCCTTCACAAACATCCCAAACTTCCAATTCTTTTTCTCTAGGATTACATGTTTAATTAAAGGATTGATGAACTTGGAGTCATAATATGTTGCTTTTCTTCCAGCTCAAATCTTGTCTAGTTGTATGACCTTCGGGATATGATTGAATGGTGCATATGTGGTTACTGACTTTTGTACAATTAGCCTTCCTATGAAAATATTATAAAGAGCAAATGAAGTTCCAATAAACATATTTTAGGGAACATTAACTATTGTACAAATACAAGGCATTTTACTTCTTTTGCTTGATACATCTTATATTTTAGACTACTTTTCATTCTTTGTGTGCACCCTAGACACTACCATAGTGGTTTCTTTATTGGAGTTAGCATGACTTAGTGCACAGCTCAGGACTAGAGTCCATGGCTGAAGTGGAGAAACTTCAAAAACCTCCCAGCCCCCTTCTATGGTTGTTGGATTATGGAACACTGACATAGCCTTCATCCTGACCACAGCTCAGGACTAGAGTCCATGGCTGAAGTGGAGAAACTTCAAAAACCTCCCAGCCCCCTCCTATGGTTGTTGGATTATGGAACACTGACATAGCCTTCATCCTGAAGGTGTGGTCTGTGGGCAGGTGTATGACCAGGCTTCTCATCCTGTGTGGACCTGGGCTGGGCTTTGATTTATGTACCCCTCAAACTAAAAGTCATTAATATCAATTTAAGTTTGTCCTAATTCAGAACATCCTCAGGGTTTTGTTACTCTGTTAACCTTGCTCAATTCTTAATTTCCTCAGTTTTTGGACCTTATAACCCCTTACTGTTTCTTTAACATTTAAGTATTTTGAAAATAATTTATCCAATATTTTTATCAGCAGAATTGATTAAAATAATCTAGCCCACCATATTCCAGGAAACTGAAGTAGGCCTGAATGTATTTTAAAAGGTATTTTTCTGTGATTCTTAATAATTCTGAAACACTTATATTTGGATAGTTTGCTGATTTCCAAAATTGTCACAATGTCCCATTTAAAATGTTCAAAATGAAGCTTTCATTTCTTTCTTTTTTCCTGACTTCTACCTTTGTTCTGCTCTTTCTTCCATCCTTTTATACTTTCTTTCTTTCTTAAATAGTTATTAAGTGCAGATATTGGTTAAATGTGTCCTGTCCCCCAAAAGTTCATGTGTTAGAATTGTGATACCCACTGTAACAGTGTTAAGAGAGTGGGAAATCCAATTATGATATTTGAAAGGTGGGGCCTTTGAGAGATGATTGGATTCTGAGGACTGTGTCCTCCTGAGTGGATTATCATAGGTGTGGACTGGAGGCTTTATGAGGAGCACCAGAGCACCACTCTTCCCCTTCTTCTCACCATGTGATACCTTGTATCACCATGGGACCCTGCAGAGAGTCCCCATGCAGAAGAAGGCCCTCGTCAGATGTACTCTCTGGACCGCGGACTTCCCAGCCTCCAAAACTATAGGAAATAAATTTCATTTTATTATGAATTACCCAGGTTTAGGTATTCTGTTATAAATGCCTGTGTAAGTTAAAATTCTTAAATCTCTTAATTAGGGTTGTTAATATACTGCGATTTTCCCTGTGACCTGTGTTTACTATTTAAAATTTATTTTATTTATTTGCCTCCAGCTAGCAATATGTATTTTTTTAAAGTCAATTTTTGAGTTTATGTTACTAAATCATGTTTTATTCTTCTCCTCTTCTCCATTTGATTTCACTGGCACTGTCCTAATTCATACTGGCAATAATTCAGTTCTGAGAAACTTTCACCCACCTTTGGGCTCTCCCTACTCCAGTATACCCTATAGGCCAGTGTTAAGATTTTTTTTTTCATTCTAATAGAAAGTAGGTCTGATAATTTGAACGAGATATAGACAAATACATACTGAACAAAGTAAAAAAGAGAAAGAAAGAAAAAGAAAAGAAAAAAGAAAAGTATTTCATCTGACATAGAAGCCTTCTATCTAAAATTGTGTTCACTTTTACATTTTTCCGACTCCCCTGCCATACAGCCTGGATTTGGATCTTGGATTTGTAATTCACTAGATGTATAAACTTGTTAAAGTTACTTAACCTCTCATATTTTTCTTCCATAAAGTGAGAGTAATAAAATAACCAATTTTACACATTTGTGAAAAATTAATTAGTATATATGAGGTGTTAAAGGTTCCTGGCATAGAGCAAACAATCAATGGATTATCTACTACTACTAATATTGTCATTATCGTTATTATTCTATCCTCCTATATGCTCCAGCTAAATAATATATGTGTGTGTGCGTGTGTGTGCATGTGTGTGTGTGTGTGTGCGTGTGCGTGTGTGTGTGTGTGTGTGTGTGTTTGTGTTTCCAGAGCATTTCCTGAAATATCCTCTACTTGTGACTCTGCCCAGGGGTATAGTTACTAGGTACCAACTTTATTTACTTTGCTTAACCACGTTCTGGCCGTCATTCAATGAAAACTTCTTTCCAGAAAAATTTTTCAATTTTTTGGAACAGAAATAATCTCTATTTCCTATTTTTCCCATTGAAATTCATTCATTTATTATGGCAGACTTCACCTGCTTTGTTTTGTAGTAATCATATTTTTCTTTTTTTTTTCCCTTGAGTAACATGCAAATTATTTATTTGGGGACTATGATAGATTGATCTTTCTAAATCCCAGTCTTTAGCACAGTGTTTTGGATGAAGTAGGTGCTCAAAATTATTGCCACTTTATATTTAAATAGTATAAATATGATATAGCAATTATTATTTTAATATAAATTTCAAATTTTCTTTATATTTTATTATGTATGTAATGGTAATATGTGTATCTGAAACCTAAGCAATACTCAAGGAAATAATGAAATTTTTTCCTATATATAGTCACAGAATTTCAGTATGCCCTATTTTCCATTTTAGCTGATTATGAAATAAATTATCATGTCAGATGTCAGTTTCACACTCTCAGGACTCTCCCTTTATATCTTTTATATCTTGTAGTGCATCTTTTATGAATGTGAAAACTGCATCAATAAAATTCAGCACTAAAGTATGGTAATATAAAGTTTTTCCAACATTCATATTAGTGAGGAAATTATGAATTTATTTCATAGCCGCTAAAATGTAACCAAAAGTATATTTCCTGACTCAGTATTGTTATAAAAATTTATAAGAATAAAAAAACCCAAATAAACATATTTTCACAGAGAAGTGTTAATCTTACAAAATGTCTATGGGCATTTCTCTGTTCTCAGGCATTTAGGTGAGGTCATATAATTAATTCTTACCAATGAACATTAGCCAACATATACACTTCTTTTGATCCAAGACAGTAAGGTAAAAATGAGTATTGTATAAATTCTTTTGTCTGAACAATTATGAGATAGTAAGTTAGAGCGTGCAAGGAGCCTGAATTAGGGGAGTGTCATGCCACACAGAAGAGTCACTCAATCCTTATCTATTTATTTCTATCACTATTATCAAACTATAAAATATATACAGACAATTTTTCTTGTGTTAAGCACTATTTCAGGGTTTATTTATACTGCATCAGTTCAGCCTATTATGACTAATAATACTGACTAAATAAACTAAAGAACAAAAACCCTTTAGTTAGCAGGCATTTATTTTCAAGAATAAGAACATTGCAAATAAATTCTTCCCTTTATCATAGTCATTTCCACCTGATTGATTAATAAAACATTTTTCTATAATTATTTACATATTTTAACTGTATTTAAGTACTTTTTCATATTGGCTTTTATTTCTGTTAGTGAAACCACCCTTCTTCAAAGCAGTTTCCATAAAGCACTAGGTTTGTAGTATATTACTAAAGGAATTTCTAAGGGAAGAAATACCCCACAGAATTTGCTAACCTTATTTTTGGAGCATCTCCTCAGGTTGGAATTTTTATTTTCCAAAACACAGTGTAATTAAAAAAAATAGTTCAGTAATTTCTAAAATAATATATTCTTAGTTAATCCCAATGCTACCTCAAATCTTTCTCCTCTGCCTTTTCACCTGACATTGCCTTGCATCTATGAGGATGTAGAAATCGATAACTTACCTCTTTGAGTTCAATCTGCAATAAAATTGTCCTAAAATAAAGAGCATTGGTAAGCAATATGTTCTTTACTAAAAGTTTTATGAGATTGAAGAAGAGAGTGATTATTTCAGAAATCACATGAAAAATCATTACATGTGAAGGTACTCTTTCCTTATGAACCTTCTTCATCCATGCTGCCATTGGATTTCTGTATATTTTCTTCCTGTTGTCCCCACCCTTCCTCACATAGACTTTGGATTTTTGATCATTTCTTACCTTTTTGTTCTAGTCAGACTGAACAATTTCATCCTTCATCTTGTGCAGAGAAGCTCAACAGATTTATCCAAAACCTGAGTTCCAACAGAACATACTGAATCTATACCGAGAACTCAACTGGTTGCTTCTTATCCTAAATAGAATAGTTTTTCCCCTAAGGAAACCTGTATGCTGTTGAGTACAATGATTTCAATCTCCTAGCACTTAGATGGCCTGAACTTTAAACTAGTTTATTAACCCTTTCACATCCTTAGAATGTCAGTCTAAGTTTTACCTCTTCTTTCAGGACTCCTTTTTTTTTTAATTGATTATGCATATTCACAGGGTACAAAGCTGACTATCAGTGCCTGTGTCCAAAATATTATGGCTATATCAATACTATCAGATGCTCATTGCCACAAACTGTGATTATTCCCTGTGTCCCCAATGCAATTAATCCCTGGCCTCCTCCCCACCCTTCACCCCACAACCCTAGGTATGCTCTTTCCCTCTGCAAGGTTATGCTCTCTCCTTCTGCAAGTCCAACACACCACTGTGGTCTTTCTTTCCTTCCTTCTTTCCTTCTTAGCTCCTACTTATGAATGAAGACATGTGGCATTTTTTCCCTCTGTTCCTGGCTTATTTCACCTAACAAAACTTTCTCCAAGCTCAGCCATGTTGCTGTGAATGGGAGAATTTCATTCTTTTTTATGGCAGAGTAGTATTCCATGGTGTATATATACCACATTTTCCTTACCCGGTCATCCATTGATGGACATTTAGGTTGGTTCCAAATCTTGGCTATTGTAAATAGAGCTGTGATGAACATGGGAATGCAGGTATCCTTTGACATGATGATTTCCATTCCTTTGGGTATGTACCCAGAAGTGGGATTGCTGGATAGTATGAAAAATCTATCTGTAGTTGTTTGAGAAACCTCCATAGTGTTTTCCATAGTGGTTGTTCTAATCTACAGTCCCACCAACAGTATAGGAGTGTTCCCTTCTCTCCACATCCTCACCAGCATTTGTTATTCTCTCTTTTTTATTAAAGCCAGTATAACTGGGATGAGGTGATATCTCAATTTTAATTTGCATTTCTCTGATGATTAATGATGTTGAGCATTTTAAATCCTGAGCAGATGACTGGCAACTCAAGACTCCTTTGAACATCTTCCTCTGCCATATTAGACTTCAGTGTGCATCTCTTTAGACAGCACTTATCCCACAGAGTAGCAAAAATTCTTCTACTTAATTGGAAACTATAGGCCACTGAGTCACTTAAGGGAATTTTTCATTCTGCCAGATTATAGACAGGAAAAAAAAAATCCAAAGAAGTGTCTACAGTCAAATAAGATGAGGATGAAGCACTGAGTATTGAGTTTAGCAATATGGAAATCATTAGGAATCTGGAAATCAGTGGTATTGGTGGAAAGGTGGGGGGTAAAACTCTGAGTGGATTTGATTTTATAGAGAATGAGAGGGCAGAAGGGAAATACAAGTTCATGATTATAAAAATCTATTAGGTGATTCCTTGCAAATAGGAGCAATGAAATAAATTGTTATCTGACAGGAAAAGTGGGGTCAAGTGAAGGTAATTTTTATATTGGAGATTCATAGCTGTCCAGAGAATAGAAATCTGTAAGAGTTC
>NW_007727594.1:74100-82192 GCF_000696425.1 Galeopterus variegatus | reverse complement strand
TGTAAGAGTGTGGGCATGACATGGGTGAAAACTTGATTTAGTCAAAGCTATGGCCCTCTCAAACAAGTACAACAAAGTGAGAGAAGATATTAATGGCCTGAGGAAAGTGAAGGCAGTAGGAATAATGAATTGGAGGCCCAATTGAGTTGAAAGATTTTTGAATTGTGATACTGTAGTGAAGTGAATAGATAGTTGTGGTTAGTTAGTGGAGTGCATGTAAATTAAAACCATACAGAAATTTATGAAGTGTTATTAGTTATTGGTTATGTCTTTGTATAGGGCAGAAGTTATCAAACATTTTGATTTAATGGCATCAATTCTGTCACAGTAATTTTTTTATAGCACTCCAATTTAAAAAAAAAGAGAGAGACAAGACAAAACAAATTTTATAACCCCCTAAAAGTTATTTTTAGTAAATAGTTATGTCCTAATAATAAATATTTATGTTCTAATAACTTAGTAGCCTTTTGAAAAATAAATGTGTGTAAATTGATAATACACACATTTATTTAATTCTTGAATAGTCACAGTTACGTGCTAATGGGGTGTGTGTGCCTGTGGAACATGGCATAGCTTCTTAGGTCTTGGACTCATATTTGACATTGTCACCTTCATTTCCTGTTCCACAATAATTTCAAGCAGTACTTGCTTTAAATCTCAGCAATCACTGAAAACCCAGTTTTACAGAGGTATGATATGGTCAAAAGGAACATAGTGAGCTCTAATGTTGAAACTGTAAACTATCTTGAGCCAGAAGTTTGCACATGTCTGACAGTTTTGATATTGCTGGGATTCCATGGGGTACATGAGTTTAGGCATTATAAGATATGACCATATGAACANTATTGCTGGGATTCCATGGGGTACATGAGTTTAGGCATTATAAGATATGACCATATGAACATGTAGCTATGGTAAAGTGGATGTCGAGCTCATTGAAAGAGAAGAAGGCAAGAAACTGGGTGGCCAAAGTGTGGAGAAGATCACTTAGATGTATTTCAAAAGAACTAAGGTAAGGCAGGAATAGTGCCAAAGTGTGTGACATTGAGCTAGAGCATGAAACTACATGGAAATAAGGAAAATGACTTGAGTGGATACATGACAGTGACAATTAAGGGGGGGAGTGATATAATAAGGTGGCATGGAAATAAAAACAGGGAGATTTTAGAGGGAAGCAAAGGGACAAAGGACTACTAGTGCAAATGGGGAACAAATGAAATGTATGTTTCTCAGTATAAGCCCAAAGGTATGAAGGCTATAGGAAAACAAACAAAAATGAACCATCACTTGATTGAGCTTCAGGGAAAACAGTGCTTTTGGAGAAAGACCAAATTTATGATAGAGCAAAATGTTGCAAGGAGTGTTCATGGAAGACGTTGAAATTTGAGGGACCTTGAATTCTGAGGGCTCCAAAAGCTTGGGAGAAGTAGGGGAAGGGGGGCAGATAGGAATGTGCAGAATTTATAAGAATTAGAGTCTGGAAGCTCGAGCTGACCTGAGATTCTGGAACTTCCTATTGTAACTGACATGAACAGGAGTTAAAGGCCTCATGGTCTTGGTGGATTTAAGGCAGATGATGATTGTGAAACTATGAATGGAAGGAGAGGGGGAAAGGTGAGTATCTGGGTCTCTCTTAACCCCAGTACCTAGAAACAAGTAGTTCTGGGAAGTAAGTTCTTATTTCAATTATGTTGACTATTTCTTGATCCTTGGGGATGGACACCTAGGATGAGAATTGATTCACCTGCTTTGTTAAAGAAGGGTTAGTTTCCACCAAGTTCAGGGGTTAATTTTTGATCACTGTGGATGGGATTAAGCACATGTAGAAAATCAATATGTTATTCTAATATTGACACTCCCCCTTTTTTTTACCCTTAATGAAGGGGAAGGAAAGATTAAGAAAGTTGTGATCCAAGACTCCTCCTGATCTTCTTTAATTTGGGTTAACTTTTAGGAAATGTGGTCTTAACTTGGGTATGGATTTACTCTTAAGTCTGTTTGGTGGAGTCATGAATTAATCATTAGCATTCTGATTCTCTCTGGGCTCCATGGATGGATAAAAAATAGACTGAATGATTGAAAAAAATGATTAGTAGAATAATCAATTAATTATTTAGAATTGAAACAAATAGAAGGGAAAATCTATTCATTTTTCTGTTCAATTTTCTCATCTACAAAACAAGCATGATTTTTTTGAAAAAAAGTCTTGAAATTCATGCTAAGAATAGTACAAATTTATACCCTATACCCATTTTTCAAAAACCAACAGTAACAGAAACTTTATACCTATTGTTATTTCAAAATGTGTAGTGTAGAAATGAAGTATACCAGGAGAATTACTGTTAATGCAAGGCAAAGGAAAATAAGAGTGACAGTGATGTTTGTAAGATGTATGTAGAAGCATTTTTGGTTAAGAATTTTACTGCCAGCAGAGATGAGCTAAGTATAATGTATAATGTATAAGGTGATACCAACTTACTATCCCACATTGTGAAGATGAGTGATGTGGGTAGGATCACTCAGCATTAAATTCAGGTTCCTGCTGGGCCAACCCCGTGGCTCACTCAGGAGAGTGTGGTGCTGGGAGCGCCAAGGCCATGGGTTCGGATCCTATATAGGGATGGCCGGTGCGCTCAGCTAGCGCTGTGCAGGCGACACCAAGCCAAGGGTTACGATCCCCTTACCAGTCACAAAAAAAAAAAAAAAAATCAGGGTCCCCTTAAAAAAAAAAAAAAAAAAAAAAAAAGTTCCCCCAAAAAAAAAAAAAAAAAAAAAAAATGGGGTCCCTTAAAAAAAAAAAAAAAAAAAAAAAAAGTTCCCCCAAAAAAAAAAAAAAAAAAAAAAAATTCAGGTTCCTGCTAAAAAAAAAAAAAAAAAAAAAAAAATGTCTGGATCTATCACTATTTTAACCTTATTTTTTATCTTTTCCAAACTTCCTTTTTTCTCACATTCTTGTGCTGTCTTGTTTGTCTCAGTTCTATCATTCTTCACATATACATATATTACTTTACTGGTATCTTACTCTTCCACCATACAGAATTTTTAAAATAATTATCATTCTTATCAATTAAATTCCAACTTAAATTTTGTAAAAACATGGTATTGATGTAAATTTAACTTATGCCTGTGCTGCTCTGCTCTTTAGTTTGGCTAGGAGCTATGATCAATTGATCTGTTAAAGATTATGGTCCACAGACTTACAAACTTTCATAAAACCAGCAATTAAGACAATTATTCTATCTAATTATCTAGAATTAAAGGAAGATTACTTGGGAAATAATATGAAAGTACTTCCACATCTTTTCTTATATTTCACTGAATTTTTTTATTATCATATTTTTCATACACTAAAAGAACAGCAAAGAATGATCTCTCTGTGGTGAGATTTACCAAAGTATAATAAACACAAATAAACCCAAAAGTTAAATTTTACATGAACTTCCAATTTTAAGCTTATTATATTTACTAACACTAAAATGTCAAGTAACAACAATATGTAATATCATATATTATATAAATAATATGTTAAATATACTAGATATAGGAATGTTGCAAATACCTTCATGAAATATCACCATGACTGGCCATATAATTTCATAATCTCTTTTCATAAAGTCATTAAACATAATGATTATCTAAGACATTTAAATTTTGGCGGTGATTCTAACATTGATACAACTTTAACACAGATTTAAATAGCAGTTTTTTCAAAACAAATGAAAATATTTTAAAGAGTTCTAAAATTGAACACTAGCAAATAGACTCAGGCTGGATACCTGACACCCAGTGATAAAATATGAATTTAGTGTTATGCCCTATCATGTAATAAGCTGCATTGCTCTCATGTGAAATCCCTAGATGTATAATTCCATCTCAGTATATTTATTCAGAATTGTAATGCTTACTGTATACATTGATTATGTGCCCTCAACAATGTCTTTAAAAATGAATAAAGAAGGAAAGATTAACAGGAACACAGAATGAAACCCAGCCAAGCAGAGACTACCGTTGTTGCAGAAACAGAAACAGACACTGTGTTGCTTAGCATTATGTCAGTATTATAACCCATTCGAATGTGATTTATGAAAGAGAGTCTCACGGAAGAAGAGAATATACAAACTATATTGCAGTATCTTAATTAAGCAGTTTTTCAAAGAACAAACACTTCATATGCATAACAATCTTACCTTATCTGCTCCTGCAGGTTTATAGCTTTTGTATTTATGATTGTGTTTTCAAAACCACATGCAAATTTATTGTTGAAATTGCAGTATTTGGCTATTTTTTCTAATACATATCACAGTCATACATATCACTCTTTTGAGGAAAGTCTCCAATAGTTGGCTCATAACTTTTAATAATACAATGAGGTATCGGTAAAACCATATAACTGACATACTGAAAAACTCTACTTATACTCTCTAATTTACAGATTGCTTCAGTGAGTTGTGTGTGTAGCTGTAAGCAATAGATAATCCAACCATAATGGTCTAACAATATAAAGGCTTATTTTTATGATTTAAGATGATTTCTAAGCAATCTGCAGCACTTGTCACTGCTCTGGATCCTTTGTCTTCTTGTCTACTCTTCAGTGTGCAGCTTTTTTCTTCATGATTGCCATATGGCTGTGATTTCTCCTAGCATCAAGTCTATATTAACATAGAAAAAATAGGGAAGAACAAAGGTATAGAGATACAAAAAGCAAAATTCTATGGGCCGTCCAAGCCTGTTCCTGTCATCAGCTTGGCTGAGAGCATCATTAAGGTGTTCTGTTTACATCTCATTAACAGAGATAGGTCACAAGAGCTATACTAGCTGGAATGGAGTTTCAGAGGCTGAAAATATAGCTTTCAGCCTCTGGAAATAAAGGATGGCAAAGGAATGCCTTCTGAAAGTTAATCCACAGTGTTCGTAGTCACAGGAGAAGAGAGCAAGAGAGCAAGGGTAACGTCACATAGAATAGAAATCTGTCAGTCCATGGGTCTGCTTAATATCTGTACAGTCCTGCAGCTTCTAGAAGTTACCTATTTTCAATTAAAGGTGAAACACCCAATTTGGTTGGGCTGGTAGTAAGAGCAGGCTGAGGAATAGAAAGAGATTTCTGCCTTCAAAAAAACTTTAAAATGACAAAATGTTTAACATTAATCACAGTCCTGAATGCTGACTCTTGAAAATATAAGCAACCAAACAAGTGAGCAAATTATCTGGAGACAGGGCTTTGCTGTAGCTTAAATTTTGCTGAAATGGTTCATTTACTCCACTGTAGTCCTGAAACAAAGGCCTCTTTCCCACAACACCAATGAGAAAGAACACCTTGGAAGTCAGCTCTACCAAGTATATCACACTTTAGAAAAAAATCAAAAAAATATTTGGGACTCTGGTGATGAATCCTGTGTTTCAATCTACATAAATACAATGGTTCAGTTAAGATATTTATAACTGGAATTATAAGCAAGATTATATCTAGCTCCTAGATAGCATGCATGTCCATTGCAGTTATGATATTGTACTTACTAGGCTTGGTTGAGCAGGAAGCAGCCTAGAAGACCTAGAAAAATACATCCTACAATTCAGGGTCATCCTACAGCTGACCCCATTCTCTTCACAAGTTGGGGAGAGGGGACTTTGGGATTAATATTAATTATTGTAAGTAATTATGATGATTTAATTTCCATTATTAGTAATTGTTTCAGGCATGAACACATGAAATATTGATAATGAGGTGTTAAAGGAAGCCAGGAGCTAAAGGGATGGGACAGGGGTAGGTGTGGATGGGTGACTTCCTAGGAAATGTTTAAGAAAGATCTATAGGAATATATAATGTATGATCTCTCTTTCCTCTGGAAACATTTGTTTCTGCATACAATATATAATAATACTATATATTTCTCATTACTATGATAAAAACTAGGCTGATCATAAGATCTCATATGCAAAATATGATAGATAAGGAGAAAAGAAGAGTTTTCTTTTTAATTTTTTATGATGCCATTAAGCTCCAGATTTAGTCAATTATAAGTTCAATTATCACTGAATTTCTTCTCATACAGAACAAATTCCTTACTATTTAAGTTACTTCAAGGTTTTTTGTTTGTTTTGTTACTTATTTTTTGTTTTGTTATATATATATATATATATATATCTTGGAGAGATATATATATGTCTTTGTTTATATAGTATATAATCATGGTGCATTAGTTTATATAATAAACATATACAAACTAATACACCATGATTGTGAAAAATAAAGAAATATGATAAACAATAAAGACCAAACAAGATATTAGAGTTTAGAATTTTTTTTATAGATTAAATTTTTAGTAATCCAATTTTTATTCTTATTATTTTCTTGGAGGAAGGTATAATTCATGGTTGTCTAGATCAATATTTATTCATTTTGTTATTAAAATTGTTTTTCCATAATTGTAGACCCACATGAAATTATAAGAAATAATATAGACAGATCCCGTATACCCTTAACCCAGTTTTCCCAGAAGGTAACAACCTGCAAAATAGCAGCACAGCCAGGATATTGACATTGATATAATGCACCAATATAATTCACATTTCCCCAGTTTTACTCATACTCATTTGATTGTGTGTGCTCATTTACTGTGATGCAACTTTATCACACCTGCAGGTTCATGTATCCATTACCACAAACAACATGCAGAACAGCTACACCACCGGCAGGCTTCCTTGTATTGCTCTTTTACACCAACTCCTCTCATGCCCCCCCATCCCTCCCCTCCACCACACCTTAACCCCAGACAACTGCTAGCTTGTTCTCCATGTCATTTTGTCTTTTCAAAAACGTTATGTAAATGGAACCATATTGTGAGTAACCTTTTGAGATTGGCTTTCTTTTCTTTCAGATTCATCCATGTTGTTGGGTGTGTCAATAGTTTGGTCCTTTTTATCACTGAGAGGTTATTCCATGGTTTGCACGTACTATGGTTTGTGTGCCATTTACCCATTAAGGACCACTTGGATTGTTTTCAGTGTGAGCTCCTATAAGTAAAACTGCTGTGTATATATGTGTTCGGGTATTTGGATGAGAATAATTTTCATTTCTCTGAGACAAATGGCATTACTATTTTTTTTATTATTCTCTTAATGGATGGAGGATATGAATTGGATTCTCTGAGTCATCATTAATATTGGTGACTTGTGTCTTCCCTATTTTTATTTTTGTCAGCCTTCCTAGAGGTTTATCAATTTACTGATTTTCTTTTTGAATAACCAGATTTCTGTTTCATTTTCGCTATAGTTTTTCTATTTTCAGTTTTTTTGATTTCTGCTCCAATCATTATTATTTTTCTCCTGTGCTTGATATTGGCTTACTGTGCTCTTCTTTTTCAAGTTTCTTAAGTGGGAGTTTAAATATTTTGATCTGGAGAACATTTTCCTCATTTTTAATGTAAGCATCTTAATACTATGATATGGATTATTTAGAAATGTATTATTTTAATTTCCTCATTTTCAGATATTTTGCTCTACTCTTTGTTACTTAATGGTTAGAAAATATTCTTTGTATGATTTTTGTTCTTTTAAATTTATTCAGGTTTGTTTTAAGGCCAATTGACTATATTGAGAAAAAAAAATGCTTGTTCTTCTGGTTTTGGAAGGAATGCTCTATCCAGGCCAGTTAAATCCTGTTGGCTGATTGCGTTGTTCATTTCCTCTAAATATTTGCTGATTTTCTATCTAGTCATGTTACCAGTTGCCGAGAGAAGGGTGATGAAGGCCCAAACTATAATTGTATAATTGTGAATTTGTCCATTTCTCCTTTCAGCTTTATCAGTTTTCACTTCATATATTTTGAAGCTCTGCTTGGTATGTACATATTTCAATTGCTATTTCTTCCTGATAGGCTTATCCTTTTATCCTTATATAATGTCCCTCTTTGTCTCTAGTAATTTCCTTTACTATCATCTACTTTATCAAACATTAATAAAATTTCTGCTTTTTAATTAATATTTACATGATTTTAAAAATTTTCTTTTTTACTTTCAACCTACCTATGATGCAGAAGTTGAATTTGACCTGTCTCTGTGTTGTAAGCAGCACAAAGTTGGGTTTAAAGTAATTA
>NW_007727594.1:72528-73637 GCF_000696425.1 Galeopterus variegatus | reverse complement strand
AAAAAATTTTCTTTTTTACTTTCAACCTACCTATGATGCTGAAGTTGAATTTGACCTGTCTCTGTGTTGTAAGCAGCACAAAGTTGGGTTTAAAGTAATTATTATATTTAATATAAACCACTTATATTTAAAGTAATTATTGAGATTTTAGAGCTCTGCCATTTTATTTGTTTCCTCTGGTTATTGTCCTCTGTTTCTTTTTTCTTACTTTCCCATGGGTTACATAAGTATTTATTTATTTATTTGGATTTGGTATGGATATATTTATAGTGTTTTTGAATGTATCTCTTTGTAATTTTTAAAATAAAAATTTAAAAGTTCCAAGCATACAGAAAGGACATTGTTGGGAGGGAGAGGGGAAAGGGAGGTGGGAGGGAGGTTTTGGTATTTGGCCACAATAATCAACCACATTGTATATTGACAAAATAAAATAAAATTAAATATTTAAAAAAACAAAAAAACAAATCGCATTTCTACAATCATGTTTGCTAATAAAAGGTAAAATAGTTCCAAACCACATTTGTAAGATCATATTTGCTAATAAAGAGAAAAATAATTCAATAATCTCAAGAAATTAAGAATTTAATTTACAAAGGGTGACTCATTCTTTCTTAGGATAGCCAGTAGACTATTCTTGAGCCCAGCCCTTATTATTCAAAAGATGTCCTACAGAGGTGACCATAGATACAAATCATTACACAATTCCTGTAGATGCCTGGCTAAATCACCCATTTTCAGGTATGTAAAGATAATAGTAATTTTTCTTCCCTGTGTAAAAATCAATTTTCACTTATAAAACAATATGATGCACCTATTATTTTGGTTAGTAAGCTATATTATCTATTAAACATTGAGAGAGGCTTTATAGTATCCTACATAAGGGTACTCCCAAAAGTTCATGGAAAAAATAGAATTAAAAGACAATACAAATCTTTCTGTGAGCTTTTTGAAGTACCCTCATATATGAAGCTTGTTTTCCCACAGTCCATGAATCTCAGGGATGGAGAATGATGCTCACCTCATACCCTATGTCAAAACAGATAGTTGCCCCCAGTGGTAATTCCTTCCTCATTCCTCAGCATGTACTAAAATTTCCAAATGTCTGCTGA
>NW_007727594.1:71366-72495 GCF_000696425.1 Galeopterus variegatus | reverse complement strand
CCCCAGTGGTAATTCCTTCCTCATTCCTCAGCATGTACTAAAATTTCCAAATGTCTGCTGAGCAAAAGATAAAGCCAATATTTACAGACTTTCTAGAATCTAGTTTTGGCCATGCAACTAAGTTCCAGCTGAAGGGATGCCAAAAATTGGTATATGTCCCATTCATATGGTGTTCCTAAAGTAAACACTATGTTCTACTTTCCTTTTCTCTCTCTAACTGGCTAGATGTGTGGCTGGATTAAAAGCTGACATCATCATTTTGAAAAATGAAGTCTAATCCAATGGATGAAAAGTCCAGAAAGCAATATAAAAGGCATATGGATCCTGAGAATTGGGGTCCTGGAATTACTCTGTTTATATAAGAGGGAAATAAACTTCTATCATTTTGAGCTATATTTATTTTGTGTTTTGTATTACTTGCAGCTGAACATGCTAATAATATATTTCTCAATGCTAGTTTCTTCAACACTGAAACTTGTATTATTCAGATAAGCCATCCACTAATACTCATTACTGTAGCAATAATCTGTTAAAAACTAAACATTATATTACTTCATTGCTTAAAACACTTCAATAAATTTCAAATTATATTAAGATTGAAGCCAAATCCTATATATGACTTTCAGCATACTATATGATAAACCACTGCCTGATTCTTCAACTTTACAATTTTAGCACTTTTTTATTCTTATTTGTCTTTTTATATGCCAAACATAACAACCTTATTTTTGTTCATAAATTATGTTATATTACATTTTTACACATATTTTTTGATCATGATTTTGCTACTGCTAAGGCCTCTCTTGCCAAATTCCAAACTTTTTTTTTCTTTATCTCTTAGTTAACTTTTCATCCTTTAGTTCTAAGATCAAATATTTCTTCCTTTGAGAAATCTCCTTAGCTCTTGGTTTATATCAGATCTTTTTATTTGATGCATTCATCAAAATATGTTTCTTTATCTCAGTACTATACAATTTTAAAAATTCATATCTATAATCCCCTGCTAGAATATGATTCCCTGAGTACACAAGTATGTTTCCTCTTGGCTTTTTTTCCTTGGTGCCAGTACCTTGCACAGCACTTAGCACATAGTATATTCTCAATAAAAGGTTTTAAATGGATAATTTTT
>NW_007727594.1:63205-71214 GCF_000696425.1 Galeopterus variegatus | reverse complement strand
ATTCCAAACTTTTTTTTTCTTTATCTCTTAGTTAACTTTTCATCCTTTAGTTCTAAGATCAAATATTTCTTCCTTTGAGAAATCTCCTTAGCTCTTGGTTTATATCAGATCTTTTTATTTGATGCATTCATCAAAATATGTTTCTTTATCTCAGTACTATACAATTTTAAAAATTCATATCTGTAATCCCCTGCTAGAATATGATTCCCTGAGTACACAAGTATGTTTCCTCTTGGCTTTTTTTCCTTGGTCCCAGTACCTTGCACAGCACTTAGCACATAGTATATTCTCAATAAAAGGTTTTAAATGGATAATTTTTAAAAAACCTTATGAACACTCTCCTTAGAAATGGTTACTTTGGTACTTAGCTTACTGATAGTCTCTATACAACATGTCACATAATGTACTTGGATAAACTTTTCTTTTTTTAATACCTTAAGAAATTTTTATTTAGATATTGAAAGCTGAACAAGAATTTAGAAGGCCTGGGTTGTGGAATCTTTGTGAAGAGACAAACTCTCTGAACCTCAGTTTCTTCATCTTTAATTGATGGGATGTGGCTAGGTAAAGGAGAGAGTACTTTCATACTTGGATATCTTAAAGATCCCTGTGGAATACCTACCTAGCAACTTAGTCTCTCTGCTCCTTGAACTACTATTCAAAATTTTCTTTCCCATTCTATTTCAGTTATATAATATTGTCATCATACTGTGGACATTGATACAACCAAAATATGAGCCACTAAACACTCTATGAACACAACCTCTTCCTCATATTTCTACCTCAATTATTTCTACTGCCTTGTACTTGACATAAATAGTATTTTAATCTGCTGACTATGTTTTGAATCTCCATTGCTCTGTGATTACAATACAGGTTGATTCTAAAGTACTACTGAACATACATCAGAAAAAAGTTACAATCCTGAAGGAATCCAGCTGTTGGTGTTCACTGTGACTGCTGTTAAGCTGCTGACTGGTAACGCAGAGCATCACACCTTAGATGGGCCTGGGTATTGCCCAGACATCTGACATCCCTAAGGAAGCTTCTCCTCTATTCTCCACCTAAAAACTTTGCCAAATTCAGGAGATTTAGAATGTTTCCACTGAAATACCAGAGTTATATGCGGGTTAGATAACGACATAATAAGCAAATAGGAAATAGGAACATTTCAAAGTTTGTTAATTCAGTTACTTAGCAATGTTGTGAAGGAACTACGTTCTTTCTATGCTGGCATCTCCAATGTTGGTATTACTTTTTGTCATGGTCATAAGATGGCTTCAGCCATTTTGTGAAGATGGAATGACATCCAGAGAGCAAAAGTGTTTTTCTCCATGTAAGTATTTGTATTATCAAGGAAAACCTTTCCCAGAAGCTGACAAGCACACTTTCTGATAAGTTCCAGAGGGTATAAATTGGGACTCATACGCATCCCATAGTAATTGCTAGCAAGCAGAATGAGACTGTGGTGGTCTGTTAGATGATCCAAGATTCTTTATTTTGGCATAGGGTAGCAAGTACTTTTCCTAAATAAATAACATGGTGAACATCTTTATAAAACTGAAGCCTTTTTTTTAGCAAAAAAAGAAGGAATATGGCTTTTGACAGCAAGCAAGTTGTGTTACAGAAATTAAGGGAGCAACAGTTTGAAGGACAATACGATTAACTAAATACAATGATTCTGATATAAAATGAAATGCAGAAATGAAAAAAATGCATTAACAACATGAAAGTCATTCATAACTTTTGCCAAGAATTTTTTTTTCTGTGGAGTTGGGTGCATATACAGACTTTGAAAGAATGGTTGCACTATCTAAAAATCAACTCTTCTTATAAAATGGTATTGTCCAAATTTGACTCTACTTGACTGTAACATCATCTACTTTAAGTTTTAGATGAAAAACAAAACAAAACAAAACAAAACAAAACAAAAGGAAATGGAGCTTGGAGTACATTTAACGATTTAAATGACAACATTCCTTGTGTTAACCTTCAACTCATAGACGGATTAACTGTGGGCTGTTTCGTGAGCTACTCTAGTTGGAGTTCAAGGAAATAACATAAAAATAATCCTTTGAAAATAAACCTTAAAAATAACAGTTGTTTTTGCTTTGGGTGGAAATACAATATAATGGCATTCCGTGGAATTTGTTAATGTTTCACAGGTGTCCTAAAAGATAGACTCCTCTTCTACAAGATAACAGATGAATTCCCTTAAGGTTATTCAGCACTTTCTTGTATAGCGATACACAGAGAATACTTTTAACAGTGAATGTGAGCAAGGGAGTTAGTTCTAGGGAAGGTTTAGTGTTGAACACTGTCTTAGAAAAAGAGTAATTTAAAAAATGTTCTGAACATTCATGATATCACATTAGCACATACACTAATTGTGAGCTCCATAACTAAGTATGCTGTTATCTCTTTTTCTAGCATAGTTAACATTTCATAAAATGTTCTGATATACTGCAGGGTTACCAACATTCTCTTTAATGTAACATTTTTTTTTTTTTTTTTTTTTTTTTTTTTTGGAAAAAAAAAAAGAAGTCCCCCCCGGGCACAAAAAATTTTTTTTTTTTTTTTTTTTTTTTTTTTTTAGGACTGAAACCAAGTAGTCTCTCCAGGGCATCATAAATCTTAGTTTTCATTTAGAATATAGAAACCATAAAGAACATAAAACAATATTTAAGCCTCTGAGAAGACCAATTTCCAATAGAAATGGGGTTGTTATGACAGTAAAGGAATGAGCACATGAGAATAGGAACACTCCCATTTACGCAAGGCTGCCAGAAACAAGATAAAGGAGGCATAGGAACCCCAGGGATTTTACATGATAAAGCAGTGACCAGAAAGCTGAAATGGTCCACATGGACTATTCATTTTTTGAGCCATCTGTACCAAAGACTATAGAATATCAAGATTTAAATAATATTGCTAAAGACAGATGCTCAAATGATTTTAAATTGTACATATTGAAACTCTGTATGAATTAGGTTAAGGTAAATATACAATGGAAATAATATGATTTGACAAAGCTTTAAGGTAAAATAATTACACGAAATTAAGCCATAATACATTATAATTTCCTAATTACATACAACGTTTTTAAACTTTTGAAGCCATTAAAGCATAGCAGGAATTTAATGGGATATCTGATTTTGTGTACATCTACTGCATGATTTATTTTGTAGGAGTTCATGTGATTCAAAATGTGGATAGGGAACTTTCAGACTGTTTATCTCCCAGTAATACATTCTGGTTCTATTTCCATATATACCTGGGGATTTGCAAAAATAGCAAAGATGGCTTTTCTTACAAACATCAAAGAGCACCTTCTTTAATGTGTTTAAAAAGAAGAAAAGTTTTCTGTAAATATTTATGTTGAATAGCACAAGTACATCAAAATTTTTTATTGTTATACTAGTTAAAATGAAGAAAATTTATTAAGTAATAAGTGACTGAATCACCAACAGTGACAGGTAATAAGAGTTAACAGTTAATAATAAGTGCATATGATATATAAGGCACTTTTCTAAATGTTTTAGATGTTTCAACTCATTGCATCTTCATAACAACTTTATTAAACACTCACCATTTTCAAAAAGAATTTTATACATTTGTTAATCAGAACTAAGATAGTTCATGTCACAGAGTACACTGAAGAGTGGGGCTTGACCCTAGGAAATCTGGCTCCAAAACCTGTGCCTATAATGAATATGTTGTTTTGCAAATTTGATTGTGAGTTATTTTGATTCATACACCAGTAATTCAAGTTATTATTTTTATCTAAAATAATTTTGCAGATAGTATTGGCATAGAACTGTACTGTATATAGAAATGATGTAAAAGTATTAATATGATATAATTTGAAGATTTAACAGAAAAATTTCCCTTTCTTCTCATTGTTTTTTTTGTTTTATTTTGTTTTGTTTTGGGTTTTTTTGTCTTTTTCCGTGTCCGGCAACGGATCGCAACCCTCAGTGTTGCCCCCGTACCGGACCGGGACCGGCAATGGGATCGCAACCCTCAGCGTTGCTCCCGCGCCTCGCTCAGCCAGTGAGCGGGAACCGGTCTGCATGTGGGATCCGAACCCTCGGGCGGGAGCGCCGCCGTGCTTCCCAAGCGGCACACTATTCAGTGCGCCACCGGGCCGGCCCTTCTCATTGTTTTTGTTCTCAACACATTAATAAATGCCTAATTTTCTTTGCTTAAAATAATACAGTAAAATAAATATGGCTATGGTTGAGGAATACTTCATGCTGTGACTAATTACTTATTATCTTGTATAAAATGTGGTCAAAGGATTCCTAGTATCAAAATACCATGTGTGCTAATTATTTAAGTATTTTTAGACATCCCATTTCTGCTGGTGGAGACTGAAAATGGGCATTGAACAAGGTCTCAGGTATTGTATATGCCTAGTAAAATTTTAAATCTTGGCTCTTGCATAAATCAATTATATGTCTTACCCTAAAAGTAAGACTTGGGGTGAGTTTAAATGTATTGGATCCCCTAAGTTGTTGAGCTATGATACTGCTGAAGTTGGAAGACTACATATACAGAAGACATGGAAAAATAGTAATTGGTTCTTGCATACTTTAAAATGTCACTGAGAGATGCCCCTGACTGTATGAGGGTGATTTCAAATTGTTAACTTTTTGTCAGAATTAAATAATTATAAAATATTGCAAAAATTTATAAAACATTGTTTAAGGCATTCAAAAATCTGGAGACTTTTATATCGTATTTTAGCAAAAAAGGCATTTTTAAACTTAAACTAAGTTAAAATATTTGGGATCTGATATTAATTTTATTATTCCAAATCAAATGACACTAAAATACATTTTAATATATGAATCTTTTGCTGTTATTACAGAATCATTTTGCTTATTGCTTTAAATATCTACATAATTAACTGGAATTTTAAAGTTACTTGATACATACAATTTCCTGTTATACATTATTGTTTTAATGGAATTGCTTTGTATTTTGAAAATTTCTAAAACAATCCCAAGATCTACATATATTTGAATTGCCCAACATGAAATTAAAAAAAACAAAACAAAACAAAAAACTATTGTTTACAAAAGTATAAAATTGTGTGCGAAAAAGGTGAACGGAAGGTAAAGGGAAAGGCAATAGATTTTAAAATTCCTTTCTTATTCATATGCTCCAATTCAAGCTGGAATACAACCCATGAAATCTGCAGGGTGTCAGTAAGAAACAGAGCAGCAGATGAGTAGGAATTGACATCTGTGGCTTGGGAAAAAAATTGGCAAGGAGAGCAAAAAAACAAGTAGTTAAAGAGCTCTGAATGGCTATGAAAATATAATCTTCTGAAAAACACAGGGCAGTTTAAATTCTTATTTTTATTGTCTCTCCCTATTAAGTAATACATATTTAGGAGGATAGCTATAAGTGAGAAACAAAATATTCATCCTGAAAGCAGAACAAGTGTTTTGCAGAGAATAGAAATACAGAGAAGTATTCCTTTTGTATAGAAAACTATTTCTTTTGTATCATTCTTAGTTCTTCAAATTTCTGCAAATAGAACATCTTTTTTTTTTTTTTTTTTCCTTTTTATCTTTTTTTTTGTGACCGGCAATGGATTGCAACCCTCAGTGTCACACCCGTACCGGACCGGGACCGGCAACGGGATCGCAACCCTCGGTGTTGCCCCCGCACCTCGCTCAGCCAGTGAGCGGCCGGTCTGTATGTGGGATCTGAACCCTCGGCGGGAGCGCTGCCACACTTCCCAAGCGGCGCACTGTAGCAGTGCGCCACCGGGCCGGCCCAGAACATCTTAATAAGACAAAATTCACCTTTAAATACCAGAGTTGAAATAGTTGAAATATTCCTACCATAATACCATAGTTGAAATATTACTAAAATATTGTATTCACAAAACATTTTGCATGCATAATAGGTGTTACATTTTGGAAATATGCTAAAATTAGATATCAAATCCAATTTAACATATTAAGTATTTTCATAATAAAATGTATTTATGGCTACAAAATGAAATAAAACATTTATAGACATGTCCTTTTCTAGCCCATTCTCAAATCAGACACCAGTAATATTCTGCTAAATGTCCTCTGCTGATTTACCTACAAGCCCTGCTCCAGAAAATGTTTATTAGTTCAGTTCATTTATCTTAAGGCTACGTTCTCCATTCTCTAAGAACTGGCTGGAGATTTTCTATGAATCCAAACAAACATAGGCTGATTTGGGTTGAGCCACCTAAATGGTAATTACAGCTGTAGGATAACACTTTTTCCATGACTTTGGGCTAAATTTGTATAGCTACTTTAATTCCTCGCATTTTACTTCCCAAGTGACTGATATTCTTCTCCTGGGATGTGTCTTATTGGCATCTAAATAAAATACTCATGAAGTAATGGATTGGTTTTATGCATTAATGCAAAGTTGTTTAAAGAAACTTGAATTGAAGAAAAACTGTTTCTTGAAATATAAGGGTTTTAGATCCTACTAAACATCCTAGCTAAATATTTAAAAATAAATAAATAAAGAGGCAGATGAAGTGCTATGTGTGGCACATAGTAGGCTATCAACAAATATTTGTTGATTGCATGAATGAATGAAACAATAAACTGACATCCATCATCTTAATAGTAATTTTTATTTACTATTGCAGATTCACAGATTATTTGAATGGAACTTGTTCCTTTCAGTTTTAAGTCATATTTTAAAAAATCCTTTATACTTTGCCTCAAAGCATGCATTTAACCTATTGGGACTATAGTTTCTGCCTGGCAGGGCTCTACACTGCTACAGTCATTTGACAAATATTTGCTGAATGCCTCCTATGTGCCACTGTGTAAGACAGAGTCATTTTATAGCTGAACTGGAAAAGCTGTATGCTTAACTACAATGATGACTGGATCTAGGACTGTTTCTTCACAAGATAAGGATGAGTGAGCTAACTAATAACTTTTACTGTGTTGTTTAAAGTTTAAACCTCCCTGTTCACCCAGGACAGGCTTGTCTGTTTACTGATGGCTTTTACCTGCTGTAATCTGTTAGACAGCCTGTCTTGGCTACATGACCTAAGAAATGTAAAAGACCCTACTGAAAACTTTTGTGGGAGTTCTCCCAAAAGCAAGATTTCTTACACATATCATGGTGATTTACATTCCAGACAAAGAAACAACTTTCTGTGTGACCGTAAAAAGACCCCCGGATGCTTTCCTCAGATGCTTTCCTGTGTTTTCTTTCTCCTGCAGTCCCATATGGTTTGCCTTTAATAAAGACTTATGTGAAAATACTCTTGGTATTTTGTGAGTGCTTTCAATTATCCAAATGAGTTGATGACAAGTCAATATTGTACAAAGACAGATATTGCAGTCTTGTGGAACATACAGTGCTTTCTTTATACCTCATTCTATCCTCTCTGGATAATGATCTGGGTCTTTCCCTCACCTTTAAGTATCACATGTCATCTTCAATGGAGACCTAATAAAATAAACCTAGTTTTATCTGCCCTATATTTTCTTACAACTCTTTCATTCTTTCAAAATTTGTGGTTTGATACGAAGATTTATATTTTTCAAATTTATTATTTTTTTAATTGACACACATTGATTATACATATTTTATAAGGTACATGTATACAATGTGTGATGTTCAAACCAGGATAATTAGCATATTCATCATCATAAAACTTTATCATTTTTTTGTGATGAGAATATTTGAGCTTCTCTCTTCCAGCCATTTGAGAACATATAGATAATTTGTTAATTACAGATGTGTAGAATTACTGTACACCCCTAGAACTTATTTTTCCTGTGTAGCTGCAATTTTTTGCCATCAACCAACCTCTCTTTATCTGTCCCTTCCTCCCAGTCCCTTTCCAGACTCTATTCTCTACTTCTAAAAGTTCAACATGGGGCCGGCCTGGTGGCGCACTGCTACAGTGCGCCGCTTGAGAGCGTGGTGGCGCTCCCACCGAGGGTTCGGATCCCACATACAGACCCGGTCCCCCCCACCGG
>NW_007727594.1:50777-63195 GCF_000696425.1 Galeopterus variegatus | reverse complement strand
CTGTCCCTTCCTCCCAGTCCCTTTCCAGACTCTATTCTCTACTTCTAAAAGTTCAACATTATTATTACTATTATTTTGGGCTTTCATGTATGAACATGTGGTATTTATCTTTCTGTGACTTACTTATTTTACTTAACATAATTTCTTCCAGGCTCATCCATGTTGCTGCCAATGACAGAATTCATTCTTTTTCATGGCTCAATAGTATTCCATTTTGTATAAATAGCACAGTTTCTTTACCCATTCATCTGTAGATGACCTAGGTTGATTCCGTGTCTTGTCTACTGTGAATACTGCAATAAACATAGCATTGCCGTTACCTCTTCAGTATGCTAATTTCCTTTCCTTTGGGTAAATAGCAAGTAGTGTAATTGCTGGATCATATGGTAGTTCTATTTTTAGTTTTTGAGGAACCTCCATACTGTTTCCCCTAATGGTTGTGCTAATTTACATTCCCTCCAAGAGTGTATGAGTTCCCTTTTCTCCGCATCCTTGCCAGCATTTGTCATTTTTTTGTCTTTTTGGTAATAGCCATTCTAAGTGTGGTAAGACAATATTTCATTGTTTTGATATGCATTTCCCTGATAATTAACAATGTTGAGCATTTTTTTATATACCTGTTGATATGAAGGTTTACAGAGACAAAATTTTGGTCAGGATAGCAAGACAACATATGAAAAACAACTTTGAAAAGACAAACAAGAATGGCTCCTGCCTTATTTAAATCAGTTGTGAGTATCTTTTGCCTCCAAAATAAAGGAGGGAAGGTATAATGACTTAATGTATAAAAACATGAGTTTGATGATCAAATCTGGAAATAAGGTTAGTGCTAGGATATGCATATTTACAGTCTTATGGATGACTATAAGTGGAGATCACAATTGATATCTGGAAATTCACATTTATTAGTTAAAAAAACAAAAAAACAAACAAACGAGAAACGATTTTGAAGACCTTAAATCTTGTTTGATTTATTGCAAATAAAATACCATAATAAATGTACAAACTGTTTAAGCTAGATAACATGTTCATATTTTTTTGAATATTATATTAATTCATGTTAGAATAATAGGAGTATATATTACAAAAAAACTAATGCTGAAGATTGAAAAATGTTAAGAATTCCCTTAGTATTTATATTTATCACTCTAAATAAAATGGTTGTAATAATATTTTGTATTGGTCAATTTTAGATATAATCTAAATAATTTTTTTATACTTAACAAATACTTTTAAAAAATTTCCACTGGTTCTGTTTAACCACCAAACCAATAAGTACATGGCTTTTTTACTTAAATCAGCAGTCAATAATTACTATTATGATGATGTTCAACGGTGGGTCAAACATATGTAATTATCATGGTTTCTAGTTTGAAAACTTTTTCATTTCTTCATATTAATCTTTGTTTCTATGAATATATTACAAATGTTTGTTCTTCGAATTTTATACAGATCTTCCAAATGCTTAACAAAATATTTTTCCAAACAGGAGAACATGTCAAATGACATACTAATTTCATATTTTCCTTATAGAAATATTTTTTTTTTCACAGCCTCCAAATTTCCTAGTACTGCTACACATACATCATGATATTCCTGATATCAGTTGATATGTAAAACCTATCCCAGACTTACTGAATTAAAACTGCAAATCTATAATGTGATAATGAACCTTCAATATGAGTAGCAATTGGCAGGGATAGTTTTTTTTTGCCCCAAATGGTGTCATGTGGGGCAGTTTGGATGCTGGGGTAACCAGACAGGTGGATTCTGGTAAAACCTGAGGCTTGCTCTCTCATGTAGCCAGTGGTTGACAAAGGCTTTAGGCTGAGGTCTCAGCTAGTTCTGCTAGTTGGAACAATTACATGGGACCTCTTCATGTAGTTATATGACTCCCTCATGGCATGGTGTCTGCATTTCAAGAGCAGGCATCCCAAAAGAACAAAGTAGAAGTTAATGATGTTTTTATACTTGACTTTAGAAGATACATAGTTTTACCACTGTCATGCTCTATTGAGTGAGGAAGACGCAATAATTCAACCAAGTTCAAGAGAAATAAACTCTCCAGTCCATAGTAAGAGTATCAAAATCACATAAGAAGAGTGGCACGTGACATGGAATATCCTGTAGTGGCCGCTGTTTAGAAAGTAGAATTAGCCATATACCACTATGACTCTCCTATACTAAATTTCTTAACCCTATGTTAACCTTTTTGTTTGTTTACTTCTTATTAGCTGAAGCATGTCTCCCAGGAGCTTCCTCAGAAATAGGTTGTGTGTGACAGATTCATGAAAACCTCCTACAAAGTAATGATGCAAAGAGAAACATGGATGATAGATAGAAACAGATAGAAGGTTTTCTGAAGACAGAAATAACTAATAGGAGTTTCAGAAAGATTAACCGTAATAAATGGTGAGAAATATTTACCACAGAAATATAATGTAATATACAAGCAACTGCTATGGTTTGAATATTTTTGTCCCCTCCAAAACTTATGGTGAAACTTAATACTCAATGCAACAGTATTAGGAGGTGTGGTCTTAGGAGGTGATTGAGTTATGAGAGCTTCACCATCATCAGTGGGATTAGGACAAAGAGAGCTTGTCCTTTTTTGCCCTTCTGCCTTCTGCCATGTGAGGGCACAGTGTTCCTCCCCCAGAAGACACAGCATTCAGGTAACCTTCTTGGAAGCAGAAATTGAACCCTCACCTGAAAATAAGCCTGTCAGTGTTTTGATCCTGAACTTTCCATCCACCAGAACTATAAAAACTAAATTTATTTTCTTTATGAATTACCCAGTTTGTGGACTAAAACAGAAATTAATAACAGGAGAGTGGGGTGTTGCAATAACAAATACCTGAAAATGTATAGAAGTGACTTTGGAAATTGGTAACAGAGTTTGGAACAGTTTTGATATAAATGATGGAAAAAAATCCCCGATTGCCATGAGCAGAGCATTAAGGGAGATTCTGAGGAGGGCTCAGAAGAAGAGAGGTACAGAGAAAGCTTCATTCTTCTTTGAGATTAGTTAAGAGTTTTTGAGGAGAAAGTTGGTAGGAATATGAACAGTGAAGAATATTATGATGAGGTCTCAGGCAGAAATGATAAAAGAAAAAGGTAGTAGAAACTGGAGGAAAGGCCATCTTGTTATAAAGTGGCAAAGGACTTGACTGAATTATGTCCATGTTCTAGGACTTTGCGGAAGGCAGAACTTAAGACCAATGAACTAGACTATTTGGTGAATGAAATTTGTAAATAGCAATGTGTTCAGAATGCTGTGTGGCTGCCCTAACTGCCTATAGTAAAGTATGAGACAAAAGAAACAATTTAAAGACAGAATTTATAAATAAAAGGGAAACATACCATAAAATTTTTAAAATTCTCAACCTGCCCATGTAAAGAATAAAAAAGCACATTAGGAGAGAAAAACATGGATGTGGCCAAACAACCATTAAATAAAAAGGTTAAAATAGATAGAAGAAAGCCAGGTGCTATTCATTAAGACAATGGAAGAATGACCTTGCAGGCCTTTCAGAGGTCTTCAAGGCTGACATGCTTATCACAGACCCAGAGTGCCTGAGCCTTAGGGCAGACTAGTTTTGAACCAAGGGCCCAGGATGCTCATGGGACCACAGAGATTGCTGCCCAGGGCCTCCCCAATTCTCTGCTCCCCACATTCCAATGCAGTGCTCCTTGGAAACCCCAACTGTGTCTCATGTGAGTCCCAGTGTGGCTCAAACTGCTGTTCAAGAAGGCACAAGCCACAAATCTTGGTGGCATCCACGTGGTGCTAACTCTGCAAACTTGTGGAGTGCAAGAGCTATGGAGGCATGGCTGGCTATATCTTCACCTAGATTTCAAAGGATGTCTCAGACAGCCTCAGGGCCCAGGCAGACTCTTCCCATAGGGGCAGGGCTGTGAAGAAGAGCCCGCAAGGGCATTGCCTAGTGGAGTGGTGGAGGCACAACTTCCCCTGAGACTCCAGACCTGTAGAGCCACCAGCATGCAGTGCCAGCTAGAAGAGCTGTGTGTTCTGGGCCCAGCAAAACATGGGATCAATGCTTCCTGGGACCTTGGGAGCCCAAATCCTTACCCCAGGGTGTCCAGAAAGTGGGACATGAAGTCAAAGATTATTTTCTGGCCTTAAGATATAAAGTTGTTTGCTCTGTTGGGTTTTAGGCTACCCCTTTCATCTTGCTATTTTCTTCCTTTTGGAATAGAAATGTATGTCTTATGCCTGTTTCATCATTATATTTGGAAGCACATAACTTGTTTGATGTCACGGGCTCACAGCTGAAGAGAAATTTTCCTCAGTACAATCATGCCTTGAAGGTCACACATAATCTGATTTAGATGAGACTCTGGACTTCAGACTTTTGAGGTGATCTGGTACTATAAAATTTTTGGAGCTATTGGGATATAATACATGTATTTTTCATGTGAAAAGGACATAAATTTGGGAGGACTAGGGGCAGAATGCTATGGTTTGTATGTTTTTTTACCCTCCAAAATTCACATGGAAACTTAATTCCCAGTGTGACAGTATTGAGAGGTGTGGCCTTTGGAGGTGATTGAGTCCTGAGGGTTCCACCATCATGAATGTGATTAGGTGCCCTTATAAAATGTCTTAATGAAGGGATTTTGCCCTTTTTTGCCTTTCTGCCTTCTGCCATCTCTCCCCTCCAGAGTTTACTGCATTCAGGAAACTACTTTGGAAACATAGACTGGACCCCCACCAGAGAGCAAACCTGCCAGTGTCTTGATCTTGAACTTCAAAGCCTCCAGAATTGTGAGAAATAAATTTCTGTTTTTTATAAATTACCCAGTCTGTGGTATTTTGTTATAGCAGCACAAATGGATTAACACAGCAATGAAAGACTAAATTCTTCTAATTAAAATAACAACCCCACCCAAGTGCCCAAGTAGATAAATTTAAAAGATCCACAGCAAGAGATATCACCAACAAATTTCAAAACTATTTAATGATCAGAGAAAGCTCATCATCAAAGCTCCTGGCAGGAAGGGGAAGGAGAAAGATCAGAAAAGTCACAACCAAAGAGTCAACTAGATGAATGGCTAAAACTTCTAAATATAAAACAATGATTCTAGACTTCCAAAGTTATGGGATATAAAGACTTCTAGCAAACAATTTTGTATCTAAACAAGGTAATATTTTCATATGAGAACAACAACAACAAAAAATGCAAATATTGCAGTATGTTCTAGTTATAAGTGCTCCAGTTTTTGGAGGGATCCCACAGTATTATCATCCACAGGCCATTGCTGAAGACACCCAATTTCTCCAAGAAGTAACTTTCCAAAAATCTGTTTGGATGGGGTTAGAGGAAATTGTATGTTTTCCAGGAGTAGGGAGTGATTGTCCAAGAATCACTTACATTGATTTTACTTATTTTATTTTACTTTATTTTTTAGCCTCATCTTTCCTTTGATCAAACTTTTGCTTAAATTTTCAAGCAAGCTAATTTATCTCGAGTATAAACCTCCCATTACATCATTTCTTCTGTGTGTGTGCACGTGTGTATTTGTTTGGTGGTAGAGTATTTCATGGACTCCAGAACTGTATATCCAGTTGTCTATTCAACATCTCCACTTAAATTTCTTTTTTTTTTTCCTTTTTGTCTTTTTTTGTGACTGGTAATGGGATCGCAACCCTTGGTGTCGCGCCTGTACCGCGACCGGCAACGGGATCACAACCCTCGGTGTTGTGCCCGCACCATGCTCAACCAGTGAGCGAACTGGTCTCTATATGGGATTCGAACCCTCAGCGGGAGCACCGCCGCACTCCCAAGCACCACCCTCTACCAAGTGCGCCACCGGGCCGGCCCTCCACTTAAATTTCTAATAGTCATGTACAACTTTGTCCTTAAATAAAACTTTTATCCCCTCAAACCTGTTTCTCTCGTGTTTTTATATCTTATTTAATAGTACCTCCTTCTCCAATACACTGCAATACAAAACCTTACAGTCATATTTAACTCTTTGCTTCCAACAGACTCCATATGCAATCCATTATCAAGTCCTGTAGACTGTTCCTTGAGAATAATTATTTGCCATACCTGCACCGTCACCATTTTGCCAATATCAATATTATCTCTCAACTGAATATCTGCAATAGTCATTAGAATGATGTCCTATTTCCACCATTACCTGCAGCACTCCATTTTTCCCAGAAAACTTTCCCTTTATACATAGCAAGAGTGAGTAGTTCAAAAGTAATGAAGTTCACTCCTTCAACCAAAAAAGCTTCTAATGGATTGCTGTTTCAATAAAGGAAAATCCATATTTCTGCCATAGATGATGGACATCTCAAAAGCCAAGAGTTGCATTCCACATGACTTCTCAGACCTCATTTTGTATCATTCTCCCATTTTCATCTGGTTCAATTATTTAGGCCCTTTGCCTTTCTCCAGATAAGCTAAGTAAGCCTTACGTCAGCACCTTTAAATTTTTCATTTTGTCTGGAAAATTTCCCCCTTAAATGCTAGTTGCTTGCTTCCTAACTAATGTTAGTTCCCCACTTAAGTGTCAAAGTATTGAGAAATGCTTCCCTGATACTCCAGCATATTCTATGCCCAGCACACTGTTTTTTCTTCTCAATATTATTTTTCATCATTTGACACATTGTATTTGATTTACTGTCTGTTTTCACCAATAGAATCTAACCTACTAATCTGTAAGATTTTATCTGTTTTGTCTATTGTTACATTTACAAAGCTTAGCATACACCCTATTAAAGAGCGGGTACTCAATAGATATTTGATAAATAAACAAGCGAATAAACAAATTGACTCTAAATGTGATGTAAAGTATAATATAAAATGTGTTAAGTTTTGGGCATTATAAATCTTGGGTATGTAACTCGGGCACACCAAAAACTGAGAGCATGTTTAAATTTTAAATCTTCGTGAATAAGTTTGATGCACCCTATTTAAACACAGTTTAAAAAGGCATCTAAGGCAGCAATCCCTTGTTTGTTGGTCCTAAATGTGCTCATCCCTGAATCACTGCTTTTGGCTCAGATGACAAAACTTCAGCCAATTGTTTTGTGAGAAATATTGGAAGCCCCAAGGAAATAGATTTTCCCTACTATAATGTTTTCTTATATATACATTGAGTGGTTTGTTTGCTGGTTTGGTAATAAAAATATAATGAAAGTTGCCTACATTTTGAATATTTTTAATGATGACTTTATTAAAATAATTTGTGAATAATTTTATTTATGCAGTAGAACATTTCTATAACCTTGGAGAAATCTTATCTTTGAAATTTTGATGGAGTTCACCTTTAAGTCCTCTGATCTGGTGCTTTTTTGGGTGGTAATTTTTTGACAATATCTTTTAGTTTTTTTTATTTCAATTGATATATTTACTATAACAGATTTTATTCTCTCTCTCTCTCTCTCTCTCTCTCTCTCTCTCTCTCTCTCTCAAATTTCTTGAATTATGTTCCCTAATGCTTTATCTATATGTTTTTGACTTTGAAGAACTAGATCTTCAATTCCTTTAATTAAGGAATCACTTGCAATTAAAATACCCAATTATGTGCTATAACAAGTACAAATATTTTTATCCAAAATTTAATATTTAAAAAAAAACGCCTTCTATGAATCTGCATGCAGATTCCAGTGAAAATGATAAAGTTACAAGTGAATCCAGGTAAGAAAATGTAGGTTGCACATCAGGCCTATATCAGCCAATTTATTGGTAGTATCTTATCTTGAGCACTAATCATTTAAATGTGTTGTGTATTTTTGCTACAATTTCCTTGAATTAAGGAAAAATGGCTTTAATGACAGTGAAATTTTCTATGAAAAAACAAACGAGATTAAGAGCCCTAGAAAATTTTATGTAATATAGGAAATTTGTAGGTGATAAAATACATTGAGGAATGCAAAACTATAAAACTATATTGCCTCCTAATTTATTTTCCCTAAATAAATATAAAGATATCCTCCGCATAGGGGAAGGAGTGTGAAGTGAGCACTGAAATCAACTCTGCTATGGACCCCAGCACCAAGCTGCCCCAGTGAAATTCTGCAACAGGCCAGGCCAACCTTGAAACCTTGGACTCCAGGTGAGCACATGTGAATCTAGTTTCCACAGCTCCAGACTCCAGGCTGGCCTTGCAGGCCCAGAATTCAGGCCGGGCTGAATTCCACTCTACAGCCGGGCTGGTATGCACAGCCCCAGACTCCAGGCTGGCCCTCATGGACCCAGGCTTCAGGATTGCCCCTGTGGAGCCAGCTTCTAAGCCTGCCACCATGTTCTCACACTCCAGGCCCCACCCCAGCACCAGGCCAGGTGATAGGTTGTTTCTACCTGTTGGCTATTGTGAATAGTGCTACTTATGTACAAGTATTTGTTTGAGTACCTGTTTTTAATTCATTTGGGTATGTACATAAGAGTGAAATCACTGGGTCACATGATAATTTTATGTTTAACTTTTTGAGAAATCAGTAAACAATTTTCCCCAGTTGCTGTACTCATATTTTTCTTTGTCACCAGTGATATTCAAGTACTCAAGTTTCACCACATCTCCATCAACTGCAGAAGGGAAGAAAATATTTACAAATCAAAGATCTCATAAAAACCTTCTATCTACACTATACAAAAAACTCAAACAACCAAACAACAAAAGACAAACAACCAAATTAAAAAATGATTAAAGGGCTTGAGTAGACATTCCCTCAAGAAAGATATACAAATGGCTAAATAGCATATGAAAAAGGTTCAACATCATTAGTCATTAGGGAAATATAAATCAAAACCACAGTCACATATTACTTCCACTCACCAGAATGGCTGTAATAATTTTTGAAAACAACACAAATCCAGAATATAATGCACTTTATAATTTTTAATTTTTTACTTTTGTCTTTTATTATTAGCATATTAATTATTACAAATGATACTTTTTCTTTCTGTCCTTTACCTGACCTATCATTCCTCGAACACCCTCCCTCCATCCCCCCATCTCTAGTATCCTTAGATTTGTTCTCTGCTGAAAGTTCAATGTATTGTTGGGGTCTTTAATTTCCTTCTTCCCTTCTTTTCCCTTCCCTTCCCTTTGCAGGGGCTCAGGGGCTGCAGCCCGAACCTCCCAGTAGCCCTTTTTATTCCCCTGCCACAGGATGAGCAAGAGAGGGAACCAGTAGGATTACTCCTGCCACCCTAGTGGCCAGGAGAGCCTGGGAGGAAAGTGAGTATGCCACCCTCCTATTCAGCCAGTAGGATTACTCCTGCCACCCTAGTGGCCAGGAGAGCCCGGGAGGAAGGTGAGTATGCCACCCTCCTATTCAGCCCCACAGAGAGACACTCAGACGTGGCAGGGGTTCCGTCAAGCAGTTCCGTTTATTTTCACACAAGCACCTGCTTTTATAAGCATATGGTAAGGGGATTCCCTAACTTCAACCTATCATCTTAAAGGTCATGTGAACATGAACCTTGCTCTAATGTTTTGCTATTGCAATCACGCAGTGAGCACGAGGGCAGAAATATCTTTTATCCAATAATTATAAACTATGTCTTTCCTTGGCCACTCCCTGGCGGCTTCTGTCAGGCACCATCTTTATCTCTCCTGTCCAGGCGAATGTTTTCAACAGATTACATACGTGAATGTGGGTGGGGTCATGGCTAGTTCTCTGCCCCGGGAGGAGGTGTGTGGCCTCAACGCTCCAACACCCTTCCTTTCCCATTTCTTTCCTTCTTTAGCACCCAGTTGTGAGTAAGAACATGTGGTATTTCTCTTTTCTTGTCTGGCTTATTTCACTTAACACAATTTTCTCCAGACTCATCCATGTTGCTGCAAATGGCAGAATTTCATCCCTTTTCATGGCTGAGTGGTATACCAGTGCATATATAGACCACATTTTCCTTATCCAGTCATCCGTTGATGGGCACTTAGATTGGTTCAACAGTTTGATTATTGTAAATAGACCTGCAATAAACATGGTAGTGCATGTATCCCTTTGACATGATGATTTCCATTCCTTTGGGCATATACCCAGTCATGGGGTTGCTGGATTATATGGTAGTTCTATCTTTAGTTGTCTGAGGAATCTCCATACTGTTCTCCGTAATGGCTGTACTAATTTACAGTCATCAACAGTACAGAAAGGTTCTTCTTTCTCCACATCCTTGTCAGCATTTGTTATTCTCTGTCTTTTTTATAATAGCCAGTCTGACTAGGGTAAGATGGTATCTCAATGTGGTTTTGATTTGTATTTCTCTGATGATTAGTGATGTTGAGGATTTTTTCATGTACTTATTAGCCATTTGTAAGTCTTCCTTTGAAAAATGTCTGTTCACGCCCTTTGCCCATTTTTAATTGGATTATTTGTTTTTTTACTGTATATTTGTTTCAGCTCTTTATATATTCTGGATATTAATCCCTTGTTGTACGTATAGTTTGCAAATATTTTCTACCATTCCATGGGTTTTCGTTCCACATTTTTGATTGTTTATTTTGCTTTTCAGAAGCCGTTTCATTTGATATAATCCCATTTGTTTATTTTTTTCTTTTGTTGCTTGCACTTTTGTGGTCTTATTCATAAGGTCTTCTCCCAGTCCTACTTCTTGGAGTGTTCACCTGTTTTCTTTAGTAATTTTATGATTTCAGGTCTTGTGTTTAAGTTTTTAATCCCTGTAACCCATTTTGAGTTGATTTTGGTATATGGTGAGAGGTATACGTCCAGTTTCATTTTTCAGCATATGGATGTCCAATTTTCCCAGAGCTATTTATTGAAGAGGCAGTCTTTTCCCCGATGTATGTTGTTATTGCCTTTGTCAAAGATCAGTGTGTAGTAAGTATGTGGGTGGATTCCCAGGTTTTCTATTCTGTTCCATTGATCCTAGTGTCTGTTTTTATGCCAGTACCATGCTGTTTTGGTTATAAAAGCTTTGTGTTATAATTTGAAGTCAGGTACTATTATGCCTCTGGCTTTATTTATTTATTTATTTTGCTCAGGATTGCTTTGATTATTTGGAGTCTTTTATTGTTCCATATGAATTTTGGGATTGCTTTTTCTCTTTCTGTGAAGAATGTCATTGGTGTTTTAATGGGCATTTTGTTTAATCTGTAAATCACTTTGGGTAGAATGGACAATTTTCATGATATTAATTCTTCCCAGCCAAGAGCGTGGTATGTCTTTCCACCTTTTTAGGTCCTCTTTCATATCTGTCAATAGTGTTTTATAGTTTTTATTGTAGAGATCTTTCAACTCCTTGGTTAAATTGATTACTAGCTATTTTATTTTGGGGGTGACTATTGTAAATGGGCTTGCAATCTTGATTTCTTTTTGTACTAGTTCATTACTGGAGTATAAAAATGCTACTGATTTTTGGGTGTTGATTTTGTATCCTGAAACATTACCAAAATTATTAATCAGCTCTAAAAGTTTTTTGGTAAATTCTAGGTTTTTCTATATATAAGATGATGTCTTCTGCAAATAGGGAGTTTGACTTCATCCTTTCTAACCGGATGTTGAATTTTGTCAAATGTTTTTTCTGCATCTATTGAGATAAGAATAAAATCTCTTGGTTTGGGGGCCAGCCCTGTGGCTCACTCAGGAGAGTGCAGCACTGGTGGTGCCGAGGCCACAGATTTGGATCCTATATAGGGATGGCCGGTACACTCACTGGCTGATTGTGGTGCAGAGCACACCATGCCAAGGGATTGGTCAAAACAAACAAACAAACAAACAAACAAAAATCTCTTGGTTTTGTTGATGTGGTTATCACATTTATTTACTTGCATATGTTGAACCATACTTACAACCCTTTGATGAATCCCACTTGATCATGGTATGTAACTTTTTGGATGTATTGCTGTAGTCTGATTACTAATATTTTGTTAGGATTTTTCATGTATGTTCATCAAGGATAATGTCCTGTAATTTTCATGTTTTTTGTTGTATCTTTATCTGGTTTGGGTATCAGGGTGGTGGTGGCTTCATAGAATGAGTTTGGGAGAATGACTTCTATTGCAATTTTTTGAAATAGTTTGAAGAGAAGTGGTATTAATTCTTCTCTAAAGGTTAGATAGAATTCAGCTGTAAAGCTATCCAGTCCTGGGCTTTTCTTTGTTGGAAGATTGCTGATTACTGCTCCAATTTCATTGCTTGTTATTGGTCTGTTCAGGTTATCTATTTCTTCCTGGTTCAATCTTGGTAATTTTTATGTGTCCAAAAAATTGATCCACTTCCTCTAAGTTTTCATATTTGTTGGTGTAAGGTTGTTTATAATAATCTCTAATAATTGTTTGTATTTCTGAAGTATCAGTTGTAATGTTTCCCTTTTCATTTCTGATTTTTGTTATTCAGGTCTTCTCCTTTTTTTTTTGGATAACCTAGCTAATAGTTGTCTATTTTATTTGTCTTTAGAAAAAAAAAAAAAAAAAA